>NC_056749.1:383236027-383370244 GCF_019279795.1 Protopterus annectens
ATTTTTGGGGTTTTTTAAAACCGGGGAAAAAAGGGAAAAAAATTTTTTTCCCTTTTTTTTTCCCCTTTAAACCAAAAAACCCCGGGGGGTTGGGGGGAAAAAAAAAAAAAAAACTTTTTTTTTCCCCAAACCTTCCAAAATTTTTTTAAAAAATTTTTTCCCGGGGGCCTTTGGGGTTTTTTTTTTTGGGGGGGAGGGGATTTTTAAACCCTTTTAAAAATTTTTTTGGCCCTTTAAAGGGGGCCCCTTTTTTTTTTTTTTGGGGGTTTTTTTTTTTTGGGGGGGTTTTTTTTTTTTTTTTAAAAAAATTTTTTAATTTAATTTAAAAATTTTTTTTTTTTTAAAAAAAAATAATTTTTTAAAAAAAATTTTTAAATTTTTTTAAAAAAATTTTTTTAAAAAAAAAAAAAAAAAAATTTTTAAAAAATTTCTTTTTAAAGTTTTTTTTTTTAAAAAAAAAAATTTAATATTTATATAAAAATATATATATTTATGCTTATATATATATATATATATATATATATACATATATACATATACTTATATATATATTTATATATATATATATATATATATGTGAATGGGCGTACCTTTGTTGAAGGTTGTGCAACAGAGTTAGTAACTCGGCGCGAAAATCAGCACCAATCATTAGCGGACCAGAGTTCTGCTGTGGCGACCCCTAACCGGGAAAAGCCGAAAGACACAACAACATATATATATATATATATATATATATATATATATATATATATATATATATATATATATATATATATATATATATATATTCACATTCATATATACAACTTTACCCCCCCCCCCTACAGGGCCCTATCACAATACCAGAAGGAAGCCTGGCACCCACCATTTCTGGCTCAGAGGTAAATGCTGCCGGATGGAGAGTATGGCTGCTAGAACATACATGGCTTCTACTATCCTAACACTGTGAAGGACTGCGCTATATTGTATATGTTTTTCATCAGGCATTTCACATCTATATCTCCATAGTGACTGCATGACAAATGCATTTATCCGGGCCTTAGTATGACCGGAGGAACTATTGACTTTTAGAGCTACCTAATTTTGTATGGAGCTATGGCTTTATGCCTGCTTTATTTATATCCGTGTGGTTATTTGGTTCCAAACAAAAGTTATCTGATTTCTCTGTTTTCCTTGCATCTCTCTGGATTTTTCATTTTTGTTTAATAAGGACCTTTGTATTTGAAATCTATGACTAATAAGGTCTTCAATATAATATTTTTTAGTTCACCCATATATTTATGTGGGCCAGATTGTTCAATCTGATAGTACGGGGATGTTTCTGAATAATTAATATCTTTTTGCCATTTTTTTTCAACTAATTGCATATGGGAATCAATATGGTCAGTTGTATATAGCATTGAGTTAATATCAGGATTGGGCTAAATCTAAGACTTCATATTTGGTAATCACAGCTATTTGAATTTAGCCTTTATATCGGGTTGCAGAGATAGGCTGTTATTGTGGACAAATATATAACTTTGAGCCCAGGTTTGACTCATATTTTTATGGGTACATATAGGGCTAGCTCTTAGTATTTTCTTTGCCAGGATAACTGATGCCTTATGTTTTTTGTTGTAGATTTGATCACTAGATTATAAGGATTTTATAACCACTTACAAGGTCCACCTTAATTTTTTGTGATAAATCCAACAAAAGGTGGGGACAGCCAGCCCCTCATGATTTGGAAGAGAATCACCACTAGTCTTTTGGTATAGCTTTTTGTATTTATTTAGTTACAACTTTTGTCCCAGCCTTAAGATTTATTATAGTTGGGAATATTCCTTCTTGATATATGCTTTCACATGTTCTAGCCAACTTCATTTGGATCTAATTGATTGGGTCCAGTATATTAGGAAGTCCATCTTTGGTCTTGTTTTTTGTATCAAGTGATATGTAGCATTGTATGCGACTATTAAACTAGTTGATAAGGACCAGAATGGTCATTCACAACAAGGGCTAGTTATTGTATCACTATATTATATGGTCCTTGGGGTGAAAACCCTGCTATCATGGGGACCAGTGAATGCTGAATCTTTTGTGGAAGTTTGTCAGTACATGTGTTAATGTTGATATATTATGTTCTGAAATATTGGGATGACTGGATCTTTTGGCTTGGGACATAGTGTGACATTTCATTGGTATTACATATATGTTCTTTTGCCTTTTTGCAGGGCATATTTTAGGACTTTTGGTTTTCCCCTCCATTGGATGCTGGTCTGGCCAGTTTATATTTTGACTATTTTTGATTAACATATATGTTTGACATGGATTTGGCCTCCCTTATCAAAGGTTTGTCATCCGATATGGATGATTTGGAGGTATTTGGCGTAGAATCTGCTAATTTAAGCAATAGGGCTAATTTTACAGAGAATGACCCAATCAATCAATGCAAGGTGGTCTTCTCTAAATTGACTAAAAATATGAAAAAATTGAGAACTAATGTCTGGCATTTATGGCTTTTTAAAGCCTACCAATGCAAACAGATTACACCTAGGTGACTTAGAGTTAAGTTGCAACCCCTGGTACATAGTGTTGACCAACTACTTTTGGAACAATGGGCACAGGTACAACAGCAGGCCTCCATGGGTTTTGTGGATGCCTTAGCTGCTTACTGTGAACATATGGTCCAACAAGGTATTCAGAAGGTAGAAGCTGTAGGTCAGAATCTTAATGAGTTTGAGACTTTATCTTGTTATACATCCTGTGTGAATCAGCTTAGCAGTGAATTACTTGATTTGGAAAAGTTAAAGAAAAAAAGATGAAAAAGTTTAATTGGGATGTAGATGATTATGAGAAAAGTAGACCATTTGAGATTTCCAAAAATGTTAAATTTATGATCTCTGATTAAAAAAAACATTTACTCATAAACGGAAGAGACCAAAATCCATTCTCAAATGAAATAGGGATTCTTTTACCTCAGGGAATGAATCATCATCCAATACAGAGGTTGATGATGGCCACACAGAAATGTCACTGGACCCCAAACAAAATAACTTGTCACACCCTTTAGGGTCAGGAGTGGGGAGAGGAAACATAAGGGCAACAAACGATTTGGAAGGGCTTATCAAAGTGATGATACAAAGGTAGATACTTGCATGAATATACATAATATCTCTTCTGTAAGTCTTTCTGAGACTGAAATAAAGATCTTGAACAAGGGTCTGAGTTTTGTGCCTGTTGTTTTTGTTACTGTACACTCCTTGGCTCAGGATGTTATGGATTTTTGCTGCTTGTTAAATCTAAAGCTATATTTTGAAAATACCTCAGATAATACACAGAGAGGTTTTAGATTTCATAGATCTACTTTTATGCCCCCTATGTCACCGATCGTATCGATCTTTCAGTCTAATGTTCTCAAAGATTTGCACTTCAATCCTTGTGAGTATAAGAACTTTCATAATAATCTTTCCAAGGTTGAGGTGAAATATATTGATAATTTGAGGAACAATAGGAATATTGTGATCCTACCTGCAAACAAAGGATGTGCTGTTGTCATACAAGATTGGGTTTCGTATTGTAGGGAGGCAAAGAATCAGTTAGAAGATGGCAGGTACTATATGGCTATGCCATTGGATCCCACTAGGAGGTTCAAAGTGTAAATTGATACCTTTTTGAATGAAGCTCAAGAGCAAGGCATCATTACTAAGGCAAACAATTTTCATCTTAAGGTACTTGATCCTAAACAACAGTACCTCTTTGTTCTACTTAAAATCCATAAAGATCCCAAAAATCCACTGGGAAGGCCAATAGTGGCAGGTAAGGGTTCCCTCACTGAACCCCTTTCAGAATTTCTAACATTATATTTGAAACCATTGTTGTCTTTTGTGCAAGTCCGAATTCAGGATACCACCCAATTTTTGGATTTCATTTAGGAAATGCAACTGGAACCACATTGGCTGTTATGTACCCTGGATGTCACCTCTTTGTATACCAACATCCCACACTGGGCAGGGGTGATAGCCCTACAGTACTGGCTGGAGAGATCTAAATTATATGAACCAGGTTTCAATACTTTTTTTGTCTGCCTGGCTGAACACGTGTTAACAAAAAACTTGTTCTACTTTTAAGATCAACATTTTGGCAAGTAGAAGGAACAGCCATAGGGGCTTCCTTTGCACCCATTTATGGGGTATCTGGTGGAGGAGTTTATTTATGATCCTTGTCATAATGTGTATATTAATGAGACTGACATCTGGAGGCGCTACCTTGATGATTGTTGGTTGGTGTGGAAGTCTGATGATATTTTTCTGCAGGAGTTTGTTGACTCTCTTAATGAGAACAAATGGGGCATAGAATTTAAGGTTAATTTCAGTAGGACTGAGATTACCTTCTTGGATGTCCTTGTTAATAGGAATCCAGATAATACCTTGGATACTAAGATATGTAAGAAATTTCCTCAGTACAACTCTCTCCTGCATGCTACCAGCTTCCACCCACAACATATCATCAGAAATATCCCAAAATCTCAATTTTTGAGGGTGAAAAGTATTTGTTCCAACTCCTCAACATTTGATCATTACAAACAAGATTTAACTCATCGATTTAAGGATAGGGGTAACAAATCAGGTGACTAGAGGCCAATATGCCTCTAGTCAAGATAGGACCAAATTACTGGAATACCAGGCACGGTCACCAGACATCCAATCTAGAATAAGACTTGTTACCACTTTTAGTACGAATACCAAATCATTCATGCCTACTACCAATAGGCACTGAAATATTTTGCTGGCAGAAAACAGATTGACTGAATATTTGGGGGACAAATGTTCTTTTTCTTTCCGTAGGGGCCGTACTTTGGGCTCCTTATTTAGCTACTACAAAAGGTTTGATTATAATTTATTTATAATTTATTTTATTTCAGTTTGATTACCGGGGAAGTCCACTGGGCCAAGAAGTGCCCATTTTCAGTGGAGGCCCGGGGAGAAAAGCTCCACAAGCAATACAATGAAACATGGTTACATAAAGTTAACGGTATATTACAAGAGTAAGATTCAAGCAGTCAGGAAATACATTTACATAAAATGTGCATAATGAGCAAGCATAATGAAGCAATACAGTGCAGAGTAAATTAACAAAAATACATAGATGTGCAAAAGTGTTTTTTTTTACAGACTGAAACAAAAGTTGGAGTCAGGAGAAAGTTAGAGATGTCAGGAAAATCATGGAGGTAGAGAGGGCCAGGAAGTGCAGAGTTCAGGGAAAGAGATCCCTGGAAATTATATCTGGTGAGAGCAGGAACATTTCCATTTGGATGACAGGTATTTGAGAAGTAGGGTCTTGAAGGATTCAGAGTTAGGTATAGTCCTAAGAGAAGGAGGGAGAGAGTTCCATTTTTTACCTAGAGAGAAGGAAAGTAGAAGTTGGCCGGCAGGACGTTTAGGTTTGTGGATGGAGATAAGGTTTTGGTGTTCAGATCTCAGAGATCTGTTTGGAGTGTATGGTGGAAGGATGTTTATTAAGGCAGGGCATGAGTCTGGGTAAAATATTAGTTTGTGAGCGGTGGTTAGTTGGAGATAGTCCAAGTGGTTGGGAAGTTCAAGCCAATTTAGAGATTTAAGGGTAAGGCAGTGGTGAGTTGAGGTTTTGGATTTGGTTGCGAATTTAGAGATCTTATTATAGCAAGTTTCAAGTTTTGAGATGTTGGAAATAGACAGATTGGTTAAAAGGGGGGCTCCATAAAGAAGAGAGGGTAGAAAATATGTAATTGCCAGGGTGTGCCTAGAGGAGTTGGAAAGAAATTGGTTGTTTCTGTAGAGCATACCTAACTTTTGGTGGGTTTTCTTTATGTTTTGTTGAATGTGGAGATCGAATTTTAGGTGTTCATCTATGGTAATGCCGAGTAGTTTAGTGGAAGGCACTACTTCTATAGCAGTGTTGGTTTGGCTGAGGACTTTGAAGGAATCTTTGTCAAAGGATGAGGAAGCTCTGGAAGGGGTAAAAATAAGAATTTTGGATTTATTAGAGTTGAGGGAGAGGTGATTTTGGTGCATCCAGTTCTCTGTGGTGGAAAAGGCTATTTGTGTTTTAGCCTGGAGTTCAGAAAAGTTAGATGCAGCACAAACTAAGGTGGAGTCATCAGCATATTGGATGACTGTGGTGTCAGGTATGACAGAGTGTAGATTATTTATAAAGATGTTGAAGAGCATGGGTCTGAGGATGGACCCCTGGGGATCACCGTTCGGTGTGGGCGAGAAGGAAGAGGTAGAGTTCATCCATCTGACAGCTTGAGATCTTTCAGATAGGTAGCTGGAGAACCAGGAAAGAGTATGTGGGGAGAGATTAAGGTTGGCGAGATGAAAGAGTAGGTGTGTATGGGAGATGGTGTCAAAGGCTTTGGAAAGATCTAGTAGTACTGTGGATACAAGGAGTCCAGAGTCTCGGGCTCGGTTGACTGTTTCAAGGAAGGATAGTAAGGCAGTAATGGTGCTATGGCCGGGGCGGAAGCCATGTTGGGTGGAAGTAAGAAGGTGATTCTGTGTTAGGAAAGGTAAAAGCTGGTGGTGGACACATTTTTCTAGAATTTTAGATATTGGAGAGAGTAGGGCGATGGGGCGGAAATTAGAGATAGTGGTGTTTTTGCCTCCTTTGTGGAGAGGTAGGATGTAGGCTGAACGCCAGAGTTTGGGTACGTATGACTCATTTAAGGATCTGTTTATCAGGATACTAATAGGGAGAGCAATACCTTCAGCTGTGCATTTGAGGAAGGAGGAGGGTATGTTGTCAGGGGCATTAGAGCATGGATTAAGATTAGATAAGAGCCTTTTTATAAAGCTGGTTGAAACTGGTTTGAACTGGAAATTCAAGAGACATTTATTAAGGTTATTGGGTGTTGAGGAGAGGATGTTAGGTGGATTATTGTTTGGGAATGTTTTGGTTAGATTAGCTAGGGATTCTGTGAAGAAGGTATTGAAGTGAGAACTCAATTCCTTGTCAGTTAAACTAGGGTCTGGGCAGGGATTATTTTTGGACCCTGGGTGTAGAAGGGAGTTAACTGATTTCCAAAATTGTTTTGGGTTCTTATTTTTGTTAGACTGCAGTTTACTATAGTAATTTTTTTTGTCTAAAGTGATTAGTTTTTTTACTTGGTTGCGAAGTTGGGTGTATTGGAGGAAGGAAGAAGGCAGTTTGGTTTTTTGATAATGCTTCCAGGCTTTGTCTCTGCGATGCATGATTTGTTTAGTATCTTTTGTCAGCCAAGGAGCAGAGTTAGTTTTGATTCGTTTGTTTCTTAGAGGGGCTAAGCAATTCAGAGTGTCTAGGAAAATAGAGTTGAAATGTTCTACAGCATTGTCTAAGGGGAGAGTATTAAGGATTTGCCAGTTGATTAGTTTGAAGGTGTTTGAGAAAATTGTAGGGTTAAAGTTGCTAAGATTTCGAGTTTGAATGTACTGGTGATGAAATTGGGTGGAATTAGCTGACCGATGAGTGAAGGCAGGGAGATGGTCACTGAAAGTATAAGTATAAGTATAAGTATAAGGGAACTGCTTTGACCCAAAGAACACTCACAGGAGATATATTGGTGGGATGTGTCCCTTGTGGTCATTGTTCACACAGAGGGTGAACAAAACTAAAGATTTCAAGAAGGCGGACCAATAGTGGTATTAGATAGGACCTGGTACGTGTTTAAAATGCAGGCATTGCTAAATGATGAGTTATTCTATGAGAAATTAACTCACATTCAAGTCAACACAGTTATACATGATGTGCAGATTTTACTCAAATGTATGTTTGATATTAATCTTTTTGATAGTCATCTTTTGGAATATTTTTATATAAATAAACCTACTGTTCCTGTTATACAAGGTCTCCCGAAGGTACACAAAGATGGGTCTGATCCATGATGTGCAGATTTTACTTAAATGTATGTTTGATATGAATCTTTTTGATAGTCATCTTTTGGAATATTTTTATATAAATAAACCTACTGTTCCTGTTATACAAGGTCTCCCGAAGGTACACAAAGATGGGTCTGATCTATGATGTGCAGATTTTACTTAAATGTATGTTTGATATGAATCTTTTTGATAGTCATCTTTTGGAATATTTTTATATAAATAAACCTACTGTTCCTGTTATACAAGGTCTCCCGAAGGTACACAAAGATGGGTCTAATCCACCACTTAGACCTATTGTTTCTGGTAGAAATTGGTGCTCTGAGACTATCTCTATATATATATAGAAAAACATTTGAGACCGGGTATTAATAAATTAACACATGTATTAAGGGACACCGAACATTTTCTTAGAGACTTGTATGAATATGTCTTTAATAGTTTGAATGATGATGTGGTTTTTGTTACTATGGATGTGGTGTCTTTACTTACTGTTATACCCAATTTAGATGGCCTTAATAAGGTGACTCAATTTTTGCAGCAGTTTACAGATTACACCCCTAACAAGGTTCAATTGTTGGTGAAACTGTTGAAGATTGTGCTTGAACACAATATCTTTGCTTTTGGTGAGCAAATATACAAGCA
The DNA here is from genome assembly GCF_019279795.1 of Protopterus annectens. NCBI lineage: Eukaryota > Metazoa > Chordata > Ceratodontiformes > Protopteridae > Protopterus > Protopterus annectens. Next base: position 383,244,547 of record NC_056749.1, read on the forward strand.
ATGCAATGGCGTGGCTATGGGCACTTCTTGTGCCAATAGCTACGCCAATACTGTCATGGTCGTTTGGGAGTATGACCATATATTTAATGGGCCATTCAATGAACATATTTTGTTTTTTCATAGATTTGTGGACGACCTATTTATTTTGTGGAGGGGAGACCTTGATATATTTGCTGCCTTTATGGAATATGTGAATAATAGTTCCTGTTATTTGAAGTTTACATCTCACTCCTCAGAATTAGCGGTGGATTTCTTGGATGTTTCTGTTATTAAGGATGAAACTGGTGTTATTTACACTAAGTTGCACAGGAAAGACCGTCACGTGAATCATTTATTACATAGGGACAGTCTTCATCCTCCTTATGTTTTTAGAAGTGTGGCTTCTAACCAGTTTCATAGAGCTTCAAGATTAAATGCTAGGGATAGTGATTTTATTGGTAAAGTTGATAACATGAAGATGAGTTTGAAGGAGAGAGGTTATGAGGAATATCTTATCCAAAACAACGCAGTTAAGGTTTTTGATAAAAGGATGAATGAAGCTAGACCATATTTTTTTACAGGTAATAGTGAGTTTGTTAGGAGGTGGGAAAGCAAGTATAACACTGGTTTGAGGTTTAAAGTTACTTATACTAGTGATGTAGATTGTTACAAGGATATCATTAAAAAACACTGGGGTGTCCTTAGAACTGATAATGATATCTCTAGGCACATACCTGAAGTGCCGTGTTTTTTATATAAGAACAGTAGGTCACTGAGAAGTAGATTGTGTTACCCAAAGGATGCAAGTAGGAATTCTCATTTAGTTGGAACTAAACCATGTGGTCATTGCAACTGGTGTATATATATTGACAGCAGTTGCAAATTTGAACATCCTGACCAAGGTAGATGTTATAATTTCGCAACAGCAGCTACATGTGATACCTCACATATTGTTTATTTAGCTCACTGCGTTGTGTGCAAAAAGTTTTACATAGGTAAGACTGACCGTCCTTTCAGAGAATGTATAAGAGAACATATCTACCATATGAATAAAGGTAATGTGGTTAGTGCATTGGCGAAGTATGTTTTGAGTACTGACTCTAGTCATGGTTTTAAATTTTTAGTAATTGCTAGGGTTTATGAGAATGTGAGGCAGGGTGATATACATGCTAAGACTGAGGATTTGGAATACTCATGGATAGTGAGGTTTAGGGCTGATGTAGGACATGGGCTTAATGAATCAGTTCCATCAGTACCCAAATTAAAGAAGAGACCCCTAAGAAGGTAGTTATTAGTATTGAAGCATAGTTTTAGTATGCATTATTTATGTATGTTTTTAAATTAAATTTATATGTCTTTTGTGTCTTTAAATTTGTGGTTTTAAATTTGAATTTGTATCATGTGACATTTGATGTATAAATAGGGGTTTGTTTGTTAGTGCTTTTGTAATACACCTGATGATGCCTGTTTGGTGAAAGCGCTTGTGTTTTGTTGCACTGCAGTAAAAGTTTTGAACTGGATATATATCAGCTGTCTCTGTGTCTTCTTATTCGTTTGTTGCTGGAATAATATTTTAAATGTTAAGGAAAAGAAATGGATAATTAAACTAAGGGGGCTTTCCCCCCTGGTTTAAATGGATACCTTTAAATTGACCAATAGGAAGTCTTTTGGCATCTGCCTGCAGTTATATAAGAAGGGCATTTTTGTCCTACTGTTTGTATTTTGTCGGTCTTCCACTGAAGAAGGCACATAAGGCGTTATAAGAGATCTGGGAACACAGGTTGACAGAAACCTCTCTTTTGACCACCACATTGCCACTGCGGTCAGAAAGTCCTTCTATGTGGCACATCTCATTACTAAGAGTTTTGCATCCAAGAAGAAAGAGGTAATTGTCTCCCTCTACTCTTCCCTCATTAGGTCAATCATTGAGTACAATGCCCCATTTGGCATGTACCTCACTAGACACCTGCAACAACTGGAGAGGCCACAAAAGTACTTCACAAAGAGGATCCTAGGCCTCAAACACTTGTCCTATATGGACAGACTCAAAAAACTCCCAACTGTTCTCTGTCTCATATTGTCTATTTAGAGGTGATCTCTGCTTGACTTACAAAGCCATGTCTAACCCAGCTCTGTTAGAAATGCTACATCTAAAGAAATCCCAATCCCTCCACACCACACACTCCAGAGACCTCAACCTCATTACCACAATCAACAGAATGTGCTGGAGGGACAGGTTCATAACCCAGAGACTGTCCATGCTATGGAATAGACTTCCCATACATGTCAAACAGAGCACCTCACTGGCCCTCTTCAAGAAAAATCTTAATGAGTGGATGAGAAATAGAAAATTCACCCCAGGGATCACTCCAGTGGCTCTACTCGATAGAGGCACTGGGAACTAAGGTTGGGTGGCATGATGGCAGGGTAATCCTATGGGCTAGGCTTGTAGTAAAGGCCCCAGGGCCATTAGCCTAGTACACACCTATGAAACTATGAAACATAGTAAAACAGGAAAGTGATAGATGAAGAAATTAAAAGAACTGACAACAGTTTAACTTCAATCATGAGGTTTTTTTATGTCACTGACATTTTTGAAAAATGTGAATAAATACCGCCCCGACAAAAAAAAAAAAAAATTGTGAAATACAAAGAAAAATATAAAAATATGATACCAGAAATACTTTTCAGGGTCAAGTTTCATTCAGTTAGTAGTATGAATATTAATTCATTAATGAAAAAGGGCTCTAATCCATAAAAGTTGTTTGTCTCTCTCTCTCTCTTTATTCTCTTCTTCCTAGGTATATCAGAATTCCAAATATAATATTCAAATAGTGATCCTTTACTAATCTGGTCATGGATCAAACTGAATGGTGTTTTCCTGTGTGTGCTTTAGACTTTCGAATAACGCACCGGGCACTTACTAATTTACTGCTCTTACAGAAAAAGACGTGGTTACAGACCCTGTTATTCACAAATATATCATGCAGATATGTACATGGTTTACATGCATTATGTTTATTGCACTGCTGTGAAGTACCACTATTCATAAACCTGAATCTCGTTACTCTTTAGCAGTATATAACAGTTCTACCCCTGTTACTGAATGGGCCACAGGAGCTCATAGTACACCTATTCTCTTAATGGAGGGACACATGACAGTGTTACACAGCTCGGCACAGAAAGACATCTTATTAAGATGTACTATAACTAACTTACTAAGCTGCTTTTTCCTTGATACACTGTGTTCAGCCATCATACCTAGGAGGGAGTTATAAAAGTCACAAGACTGGAAAACCTCCCTTATCAGTCTGAACAAAAAGCTGAGATCCCTTATCAAATCCTCTAAAGCCAGCTATGAAGGCAGAATTGCAGCTGTTACCAAAAACAATTTTAAAGCCTTCTATAGCTACCTCAAAAACCTCAAAGGCAATACTAAGATTTGCTCTGTGTTATTGCACAATGGCACCTCCTATACTGAGCCAACAGATATAGCCAACATACTGGCAGACAGAGTCAGTGCCAACTTTACCCCTCCCCCCCAAGGGCTCTATCACAATACCAGAAGAAAGCCTGGTACCCACCATTTCTGTGGCACAGGTAAAAGCTGCATTGTCCAAAGCCAAGAGTACAGCATCCTTGGGACCTGATAATATCCCTGTCTGTGTCCTACATGAGCTACAAAATGAACTGGCACCACATCTGTGTGCCCTGTTCAATCACAGCCTTACCTCAGGCTATGTTCCTAATGAATGGTGCACTGCTATAGTCATCCCACTCTATAAAGGGGGAGCAACTACAGACCCTGGGAACTATTGCTCCATTAGCCTGACAAGCCTGGTATACAAAGATATGGAGCACATCATCATGGACCTGCTTAAAAAAGATACAGGCAATCTCCAAACTCTTGACCCCACACAGTTTGTCTTTGTCAATGGGAGATCCTGCCTGCTGAACCTGGTTGACTTCTTCGAGGCAGTCACCAAGGCTGTGGATGAGGGTAAGGCAGTGCATACAGCCTACCTCGAACTGGCCAAGGCCTTTGATACCATTCTCCACTCCGGTATCATTAATAAACTCCCCAAACTAGGCATCACTCCTTACATCACTAGGCGGGTTGCAAACTGGCTCACAGACAGGAAACACAGAGTGAAAGTTGTGGATTCCAAGTCAGACTGTTGATCAGTTATGACTGGAGTCCCACAGGGCTCGGTCCTGGGCTCTCTCCTGTTTGGCATCTACTTTTCGGAAGTCAAGGCCAACACAGAAGGTCTCTGGCTGACCATGTTCGCTGATGACTGTAAGCTAGGAGTCATTATCAACTCCCCAATTGATGCAGACATCCTACAAAAGGGCCTCTCTGAGACCAATGACTGGTGTCAGAACCATGGCCTGAAACTTAACACCAAAAAATGCGTCATCATCCCCTCTGGTAAAAACTCAGTTCCCATGAATTACCATGTTGATGGGAGCCCACTGAAGAGTCCATAAGAGATCTGGGCATCCAGGTTGACAGCCACCTCACCTTTAACCACCACATTGCCACTGTGGTCAGAAAGTCCTTCTACGTGGCACATCTTATAACCAAAGGTTTCGCATCCAGGAAGAAAGAGGTCATCATCCCTCTCTACTCATCCCTCATTAGACCAGTCATCGAATATAACACCCCATTTGGCATGTACCTGACCAGACACCTACAACAGTTGGAGAGGCTACAAAAGTACCTCACAAAGAGGATTCTAGGCCTTAAACACATGTCCTACATGGACAGACTCAAGAAATTTCAGCTGTTCTCACTCTCTTATCAACTTAGAGGTGATCTCTCCTTGACTTACAAAGCCATGTCTGATGGAGCCCTACTTGAAATGCTACACCTAAAGAAATCCTAATCCCCCAGTGCCACACGCTCCAGAGATCACATCCTCATTACCACAATTAACAGAACATGCTGGAGGAACAGGTTTATTTCCCAAAGACTGCCCATCCTCTGGAATAAGCTTCCCACATATGTCAAGCAGAGCACCTTGCTGGCCCTCTTCAAGAGAAATCTTGACAGGTGGATGGGTAACAGAAAGCTCACTCCAGGGATCATTCCAGTTGCCCTACTGGATATGGACACTGTGAACTAACATCGAGTGGCACAGTGCCTGGGCAATTTTTTTGGACTAGGCTTGACAAGGCTCCATGGCCATTAGCCTAGTACACACCTATGAACCTTTTGGTCATTAGGCATGATGGGGAAACAAAAATTCTGGTAGGGGATCTGATGCTGTGCAAGATCCCTTTTGTAGATCCCAATAGCTTCACTCTTAGGCGCAGGACAAATGCAATTATGACAGCAGGTTTGTTGGCACCACAGGATGCTCCACTGTTGCTGACAGAGTGGTTCCTACTGTGCATAGGATTACCTTATTTTCTTTACAGTAGTACTGATAGTACCCTGATCTGTGTGCTAAAGAATTATATTAAGAGGAGGAGGACTGACAAGCAGCACACCATCTTTCTATATGTAGTATGCACCCAAAATATACATACAGAAGTGTAGTAGAAAGCCAGTTTTTGAGGGTAGTAGATTAAATATTTTTAGAGATAATTTTCATCAGGAGTTAAACAACAGATGAGGGTAAGGTGGTTCACACAGCCTACCTTGACCTCGCCAAGGCTTTCGACACCATCCCCCATTTTGGAATTATAGCTAAACTCACTAAACTAGGTATAAATCCCTATGTCAAAAGATGGGTTGCCAACTGGCTCACTGACAGAACCCACACTGTAAAAGTTGCAAACTCCAAATCTGACCCCAAAGCAGTGACAAGTGGAGTACCACAGGGTTCTGTCCTGGGACCTCTCCTGTTTGGTATCTACTTCTCTGAAGTACAGGCCAACACAGAAGGCCTCTGGCTGATGAAGTTCGCAGGTGACTGCAAACTAGGAGCAATAGTCATTGTCCCTAAATGATGTGGACATCCTACAGAAGGGCCTCACTGAGACAGATGCCTGGTGTCAGAGCCATGGCCTCAAGCTCAATGCCAAAAAGTGCAGTGTCATCCCCTTTGGTAAAAACTCTGTACCCATGAACTACCACATAGGCAGCAATCTGCTTAACACTAAATGTGTGATAAGAGACCTTGGGACCCAGGTGGACAGTAGTCTCTCCTTTGATAGTCACATCACCACAGTAGTCAGGAAGTCCTTCTATGTGGCACACCTCATCACAAAAGGGTTCTCATCCAGGAAAGAGGAGGTCATTGTTCCCCTCTACTCGACACTCATTAGACCCATTATAGAGTACAACGCCCCTTTTTGAATGTACCTCACAAGACATCTGCAGCAGCTGGAAAGGCCACAGAAGTACCTTACAAAGAGGATTACTGGCCTCAAACAAATGCCCTACACTGACCACCTCAAAAAACTCCAGCTTTACTCCGTAGCATATCGCTTACTCAGAGGTGATCTCTGCCTAACAAATAAAGCTATGTCAAACCCAGAGCTGTTGGACATGCTCCACCTAAAGAAATCCCAATCCCTCTGAGCTACACACTCTAGGGACCTAAACCTTGTCACCACAATAAACAGGACATGTTGGAGGGATAGATTCCTGTCTCAGAGACTTCCCATAATCTGGAACAGGCTACCCACCTATGTCAAGCAAAGTTCTTCATTAGCACTCTTCAAGAAAAATCTTGATGAGTGGATGGGAAATAGGAAATACACCCCGGGGATCACTTCTGTTTCTCTGCTTGACAGTGGCACAGGAAAATAACTTTCTTGGGTGGCGTAAGCCAGGGAACCTTGTTGGCTAGGCTTACGTAGGCCCTTGGGCCAATAGCCTAGTATCTACCTATGACTAAAGATTTTTGTATTATGGGCTGTAATACAGAGTTAATTGAGACTACAAGACAGTGTGTGTTGAGTGAGCATGAAGGTTTAGGATTGACTTAACTTTACGCTAATGGCAGTACTTGCAGCAACAATAAAGCTAATAGTGGCTTTCAGGATGGCCATGTTGGTTATGTTACCAAATATAATGGACAAACTAATATGATAAAGCATATTATATGTAAAAATTGGACAATATTACAATCAAATTTAGAGGTTAAGAATACTGATGTTAAGAATGCCCAGACAGGTATTTTGGGGACTACAACAGCTTGCTAGAGGTAAGTGAACTGTGGTGGCAAATTAAGCTTAAAGCAACACACCCCCAGGTCTCAATGGGAACCTTAATATAAGGTATGTACTAAAATGGAGGAAGTGATGCAAGCAATCCCTAGTTTCACACACCCACCTACTGTAATAAAAAAACCTCTGTATTCTCATAACTTGAGTCATAGTTCTGAAGAAGTTCGATCTGTAACCATAAAATGAATGAAAGCGCTCAAATGTTGATGTAAGATTTATTAATATCTTGACCATACATGTAAACTCCAAAGCATAAGGCTTCTTTGCCATTAATATATAAAGACTACTTGAAAACCAAATTACTGGTCTGTTGCATGTTTAGTCATCTAACTGAAATAGTAAGTTTCTAAGTTCTCCCTTTTTCGAATAGAGGTTTTCTATTTTTATGTTAAGAATATTGTTGGTGAATTACCTAGGTTTATATTTAAGAGACAGAAAAATCCTAAAGAACATTAACGTTATAAAGATTTGTACTATAAATACAGCCTCTCTTTTTAAATATCCAATTACTAAGCAGGATTTCATATTTACCGTTTATGATATACGTCACACTGATAATGTTATATATCATGCAAAATGTGCAGCCTGTAATAGTTTCTATACAGGAAAAACAAATGAGAAGTTAAAGGAAAGGATTGGCTCACATCTATCAGAGATACGTAGAAGTGTGGAAACAACTGTGCGATGTAAGCATATTTTATCTATGGGCAGAGAACATACATTTAAACTTAGAGCTCTTCAAAGAATATAGTCAGGCATTCGAGGGGGTGATTTAATTTCTAGAACAGAAATGGCTGAATATAGATGGATAAATTATTTCAGGGCAGACGTTACCACTTTTGAATAATATGAATAGTATTAAACCTGTGTTAAAAGCTAAACATGAGTTTTTGGAAGGCTACAACATATATATGTAGAAACGTTATTGATTCACAGGCTGTGCACTATATCTATTATACTATTTGTAAATATATGTTGACTGTTGCGTAATAATTACATAAAAAGTTTTATACTAATCGTGATTCTTGAAAATATTTTGATAGGCTGGCTTTTATATATAAAAATGGAGAGCATTCAATTAATATTTAGTACGCACTGAAGAGTTATACTTGAATGTTTTGCTGACTTTATTGCTGTTCTTTTTGTTTTTACTTTTTGGAATAAATCTTCAGTCCTTGTTTTTTTGTGCTGCTGCTGCTAATTTTGCTTAAACAATTAGGGGATCATATAATTTGTCTAAAATGGCAGCACATCAAGGTTTTACCCTTACTCAGCAGTGACCTTAAAATTCATTCAACTCCCAAGAATGCACAGTGGTGGAGAAAGGGCAAATTCCCATCCCATACTCTACCTGAAACATGAATACACAGCTGATTACAAAATCTCTAAAGCTGAAAAAATAAGCAAAAGGAACATTTGGCATTTCAAACATTCAAAATAAGTACCTGCAACCATATATCTATATCTGTATCTATATCTAATCAGTGGAGGGTGGCCTAATGGTTAAGGTGTTTGTCTTACAAACACAAGGTACAAGGTTTGAATCTCACAGGGGATAATTGGCTAGGCTTAAAATGGCTTGCAAGGGCAGTTAGCCTAGTACTAATCTATGAACCTATAACTATCACTCTGTATTTGTCTCTCTATATATGTAGCTACATAAAACAGAGGTGGTAAGTTCAAAGTAACTGCACAAAAAAACCTGTACTACTTACTGTGTTTTTATTTTATTTACTTTGTCTAGTGCACCCACCTATATACACTTCTGGGATTCCACTTATGTCCCTGCTGGACAGTGGCATAGGGTGTTGACTTGTTGGAACATGGGCGCTAGGCTTTAAGGGCCTCAGGGCCAATAGCCGAGTAACTTCCTATGATCCTAAAATATAGTTGTTACCAAGTATCAAGATATCCACAGAAAATATCTTTTATATGTTTGTTTTATCTAGATATTTTATTTATATTTTATTTCTAAATTATTAACTAGTTCAAAGCTTGCATTCTAAATGGACTACTTTTCAAGACAGCTCACTGGCTGAAGGACATAAATATATAAATAATGTAGACATTATATCTAGAATTTGCACTAAAAGCAGATTGCATTTCATATAATGTAGTCTGACAAAAGAATGGTTTACAGACAGTATTGTTTTTCATATGAGTGTGCAACAGTTTCCCTATCTATCTTAATGACAGTGCTCTCAGTATTTACTGCAGTTAGAGACCAGCAGAAGGAAGGCAAAGAAAGATTAAAAGGAAGTAAAGGTAAGGGAAGAATTCCTAGAGAAAGAGTTCAGATAAAGGCCGAGGTTAATATAGAGGAGTATGATTACTGAACAAAACAACTATACTATTTATCTAAATGAACTGTCATGAAAGCATAAATAGTTTCTTTAATTTCTGAGATATCTTTTCAGTGATGTCGGAAATTCAGGGCATGAGCAAAGCCCTTTTATTCTGGAATGTACTGATTCCCAAAACCTTAGGGCAGTGATGAATAAAAGGATATTAAATTTATTGTTAGGGTGTGTAAGTGTGGACCAATGAGAGAATACATATGAGAAGTAGAGAGCTGAGTTATTATCTAGAAGTTCTAACAGCTGACGAGAAATTAAAACCTTCTAATTTAGGAATTTGTAAATGAAGGGACCTGCACAAAAGGCTTGGCATTTGATCTGCTGGTAACCATTTAACCATTCTACTGGGTGTGGCAATGGAATTCTCTCTTTCAGGAGAGGGCAGTGTGTCCAAAGATATGGTTGGGCATAGCCAGCAAAATAGACAAATTGTTCTTGTAAGTTGTAGATATAATTGGCAGACCAAGTTCTAGATGGGCAAGGAAAATTCTTTCCCCAGTGTATTTCTTTCTTATAGCAAAAGAAAATGAGAAATGTTTCTGGCTCAGGAAAAAAAAAAAGTTTGGTTTAGCTTTTTTCTGTGGTAATGGTAACATTGTTGGAGGTTAAATTTCATACTTACAAAGCAGCAGTAGTCTGTAAATTCAGAGGAGATGAAATTATTGTGAACTATTTACAGATTTGGGGGTATAGTAGACAGCTTTTAATTTACCCCCAGGATGTACAGCAGGGCTCATTTTGCAACTAATCAGAGAGTTGTTTTAGGTCATTTTCTACTTGGCACTTAATACTGTATTGGAGGGACCAAATCTTCAGATTAACATATCTTTTTATAAGTTGACAAGAAGGTCATGGTAAGTCAGAAGTGAGCTTGTTGATAAGATATACAAAACTAGTGAGAAGAATGATCCTTGGTACACCACCTTAGCAACGGTCAGGAAAAAATGTACAACAAAGAAAAAGTTATCTTAAGTTATACACACCCCATACTTCATACATCGTTTAAATAAACTGCTGGACAGTTTTTTGAAACTTAATTAAAAAGATAATAGCCTGGTGAAGGAAGGGATATGTTTGCTGTGCAAAGAGTGCATGTCAAATCTAGGCATGGGTAGAAACACATAGTAGGTGTGGTACTCTGACCAGAGTACCCTACACAATCCTGCTATGAAAGAGTTCTTAGACATAATAATTTACTATATTATCATGAGCCTCGTATATAACTAGGTTCTAGGATCTGAATCAGGCCTTCTCACAGAGACCGAAAAGAAAGACTACAGAGTGGTCAGAGTTGTTCATTAAGTAGCTGAAGCCAGAGCTTATGCCCTGAACAAAAAACAAGAGCCAACAAAAAAAGTTTTTTTTTCTTCCATAACTTTTTACATCTCAAAAAATAGAAGTCCACAATAACACACACACACACACACACACACACACACACACACACACACACACACACAACACTTGCAAAAATACATGCCTACATGATATCCAAGAATAGTGCCTACCAACCTGCCCTTTCAAAATAGTCAACTAAGCATAGCCCTTTGGTGTTCAAATGGGGTGAAGGCACAGAGTCATATTTCAAGAGGCTGCTGTTAAACATATATACAGAGTGACTTCTCTCCCCCACCCCCAAAAGACAACCACCTTCTGTATTACCACTCTGAAATCATCAGACTGGGAAGAAACTGAAAGAAGCAACAGACCAAAATATCAGTTTTCAATTGCTGCTGTGAGACATATACAACCCTAACCCCCCCCCCCAAAAAAAAAAATAATCATTAGTATGCATCTGAGGAAAGTGAGGAAGTGATTGTGAGGAAAGTAAAAATAACCGCAATCACACTATTTTATTCAAAAGTGTTAGTCCTTAACAGAACACTGCCTCAAGATAAACTTTAGTCACCTTCTTTGCACACCCCTGTGATTTGGGGAAGGGGATTAAAAAAATAATATAGTCACACTGACCACAGCTTCCAGACAAACTATAACAACATTCTGTCCCCACGTCAGAGAGCCAGTTGTAAGAAGAAATGAAACTATTAATAACCACACTATCCACTCTAAGCTACAGTGACCTTCTATGTGTACCTCTAAGCAGGGCTGGTTTTAGACTAGATGAGGTTGCAACGTTATACATATGCACAGATAAAAATTAGTATTATTACTTTTTTTTTTACATACATTCAATGTCCCTAAAAGTCAGGTGCATTATAAGCTGTTAAAGCTTGCACATGCACACACACACAAAGCCCCTCCCCCAGATATGCACACTGCCTCTCTTATTTCTCTTAACATCTCAACACACACACACACACACACACACACACACACACACACACACACACACATTCTCTCTCTCACATATACAATCTGCAGAATTACAATTTTCATTCATGTCTCTGTGTATTGATGGATGGATGGACTGAACCTCTCCCCTCATACACAAACAAGTGCAAATCATTTCCAATAAGTCACATTGAGATTCAGAGCTCACTGTTAAAATGGGGGCAGTACAGTCTTGAAACCTCTGATATGCTAACATTTATTAACACTGAGATATTGCTGTAATTTGGAGTTGGGGATTTGCAAGATATTACAATATTTGGCTATATTACCTATTTCCCCAAGGTACACACATTCTGCTTTACTTACTGTCATATCTCTCAACTTTTTTGCTCAAGAATCCTGAACAAAGCCAAAAATAATGGGCAACGGCCCAGATCAGAGAAAAATGTTTAGCTATTGTCCTAATTTAGTTATTTAATAGAACAGGTTTTGATCAATATGCATTTTCTGAATAATAAAACATAATTTACCTGAAAATCCAACACTTTATAAGGCACAAAGCAAAAATATGAGGCAGAATCAAGGATATTCTACAAATTTTGTATAGTTGAGAGGTATGCCTACCAACAGATGCAGTTACAATATACTGAGTACCAGGTTGACAGTAATTTTAAAATACACAATTACTTTATTAACAATTGAATAGGTTTTGAATATTTTTTAGAGAAAGGGTGGTGGGGGAAGATTAGAAAACTATGCGATTCATACCCTAATAATAATAAACAGGTACCTTACTAATTTCATTAACAGCATTATTAATAGAGAGATTTAAAGTACCAAGGTTAACTGTTAAACCCTTGCTCGAAACATCTGAAAGGCTTATTTCATACTGCACTTTCAGTCACAGTTCTACTGACCTGGTGTCAGAGGGCTGATAATAATACCACTGATCACGATAAGCTAGCTTGCTCAAATTATTTAAAAAAAATCAAAATATAAAGAGGCTAATCAAAATTTCATGGCACTATGTTACTGAAGTACAAAATTCAGTATTTTCTGGCAAATGACAGGTCTGGTTTAGAAATTATGGAAGCCTGAAGATGGGAGTTGCAAGCAGCCATTTTTCTCCTCCATCAGTAAGTAACAAACTAATCAAGCCTGAGATTCACCTCAGTTAGGCAGCTGCCTAGTTTGCCTGTGCATAGGACCAGCCATGGATGCAAACTGCATTCAGGAAAAAAGCAATGCTTTAGTTTCCATGAGATAAAATATTATAAACAGCTGAAGCAAGAAACTCTAGTGTACCAGGGATCCAGCTTATATAATATACTGGTAATGAGAAAACTGATAGTGATACAGCTCATACCTCTCAACTGTCCAAATTTTCGCAGAATGTCCAGATTTTTGATACATATTTTTGGTCTGTTTCTCATAAAATTGTGTTTTTTTTCCTGGAAAATCATTTGCAAATCACTGAGATATGAAGTCAGAAAAAAATAATGGCAGACATCTGAATTTCAGACTTCGTATCCTTCAGAAAAAATGTGTGCTAATGCAAAACCTGTTATTCTATCAACTTTCTAAGTTTGTAAAATTAATATTTAAAAAGTGTCCCTATTTTTGCTCCAGTTGAGAGGTATGAATTATAGCTACACCTGCCACACCCAAGTTTATCCACATATAACTGCAATAAGGAACAATGTACACTTTTTTTTTTTTTTACATAGAATAATTTCCTGGAATTATCAGCAACAAACTATGAAGTATTCAAAGTCATTCTCTTTCAGTATCAGTCACTGATGTGCTATTACGGCATGTCTAGTATGCCCTGTTAATTAGTGTTCCCCCTACTCCCCATCCCTGTCCTAAAGTCAGTGCCTTTATACCCCTTCAGTATCGACCTGTACCTAATGTCTAGCATTGTTTCCCAATCCATGTACTGATGTCAGTGCCAGTGTGACATTTCACTGCTGAGTTAGCCCTGGTGTCTAGAATTTTCTACTTCCTCCCTGATCCCTGTACTGATGTCAGTGCAGTTATGGCAGTTCACTGTTGAGCTATCGCTGGTGTATAATGGCTCTTTCCACCTCAGATCCCAATGTCATGGTAAAAGGTTGAACATGTGACATGGTAGGGTCAACTATGCTGATCCACACAGTTTATACATGCCTTATTGGAGGCACTTCTATGGGGTAGAGAGGAAATGGCTTAGTATATGCGTCTCCCCCCAGACTGACTTATTAGCATTCAGCAGGCACACAGAGCCACCCCCATATGATACTGCACATCTTCACACTTGTGTATCATGTTAAGACTGTTGCTGAATACCAAAATGTTACCACAACATGTACACACAGATGTTAACGTCATTGTATTTTCATGAACTACCCCTCAGTGTTTCTAACTTTAGCATTATATTTTCATTTCCTGACTTCAAATGAGGGTGGACCTCCAACTCACTAAGTTGTACAATGCCAAGTTGTATGATGTAATGCCACTACAAACTGCATAGTAACTACAATACTACAAAACAAAATGGAACCAACAATGTTGCACAGACAGTATCAGCTTAATTATGTCACACTTTAATGAAAAGTAATAATGTATTATCTCGGATTTGAACAAATTGTTTCATGGAATTCAGATGTGTAACATTTTATGTAAGATGAGATTTTTGTACATCGTCATTGCTATAATAAAACAGAATCATTTGTTACTCCATGTTCTCCATTTGCACTTTTTTCAGTTCTCAGTCAGCAAAAGTACCCAAAATAACGGACATAAATAATAAGAACAAAATCATGGCAGGTGACAGATTTTAGTAGTAGTAACAGAAAAGGTCAAAACAACTCTATAAAAGCACTTGTAAGTTAACTGCTAAAAACTGAAATGAAAGGAAGAGGAATAAATTAATCTGAATAATATAACTGCTAATTAAATCTATAGTCATCTAAAATCATATTTAACTTGTAGAAAGATGCATAATAAGGTAAATAATCATTTTTAAAAACAGGGAATGGATTTTTACCTCTGTCAGTAAAATGAGTGGCTAATACAGCATCCTTTGAAAGTCTAATACAAAATGAAAACCAAACTTTATACAGAATCCAAGTTAGTTAAAGACAGGACACATACTGCGTATTGCTTCTTTTGCCTTGTTGGTTTACTATGACTTCCACAAATTCAGTTATTAGGCAAATGCAAAAATAACAGTTAGTGTTTTTGGACGTTATTGGAGTTTGTTGAAAAAGCATGCAGCATGGCATATCTCAGTGTTAAAACTCCCATCTGCACAGGATTATTTATTGGTCTTGCATATCATAAGCTGAAAGTGTTAGGTATTTAAGCTCCACAGAGATTAGCATAGCCACTTTAGGACTGAAAGGTCACAATCTTGATTCATGGCCAGGAGGAGGAACTCCCCACTTTGACAAGAACCTTAAGTTGACTACTATGTGGCAGATGTTACACCTCGTCTACTGTTGTGACTCTGGGGGATTGAAGCTGGTATTTGAAGTGACGGTGGCAAGAAGTTCTAGCCTTGCATGTTTAGACTTACCAAGACCTGACTAAACGGAACAGTATGCATTACAAACAAGCCTGCTGCAGACCGCAGAGAGAAGGGAATTTAAAATAAAAGTGATGGACATACCACATGTGTACGGAGGAGTAAAAATGTAGGATGGTGACACTAGATCAAGTTACTCATGTCCAGATTGGACATCCAATGAAGTTAAGAAAATGGAAGAATATTTTTAGTGTTTAGTGGGCCAACATAAAATTAAATAAGATGTTAGACATTACACATTAAAAATACCACCTAGAAGTGCACACCACTGGTAGTGACAAATAGCAACCATAATGTATTTACAATGTGTTCTAGTAAAAAGTTAAAGATGTTCTAGATATTGATCAGTACTTTTACAATATATTAAAGCAACAGGACAACAACAGTGGCATTCATATTTTATATACATACACTTATTCAGCATTACCAAAATGGGATGGCCCAGGTTTATTTCAAAGTAGGTTAGAAAATATCTGAAAATGCCTTGCATTTAAAACTAACTTTGTCCAACTTCAAACTATTCGTGAATAAAGTCAGATGTCTATGAGTCCATGAATACATGCATCAAACTATAAATCATTGGTAAAAATGCTTTAAGGCAAATCTTGAATTTTGCAATTTTGTGGATGTACGTGTGGACTTGTGCATGTGTAAGTGTGTTACAGGGTAAGGAGTTCTGATCTGTATCAAGTAAGGCTCAATAATTTTCTAGGGCCTTGAAAGAGGCTCAGTGTGACAGGCACTAAGAAGTACCTCAGACTACATCATATACAGAACTGCATTAATCACCGTTTGCCTAAAGTAAAACAAATCTCTTGCAGAATGACAAGTTTAAAATAAAAGCTATTCTGCTACTATAACTATTAAAAATTATGTAAAATTGCAATATATGCATGTCTGAATAAAGACACAGGGTGTTATATAATGAAATAAATATAATGGATTGCTTATTCACAAATTCATTTTAGTACAAAGATGTAATACAGATTTAGGAGTCTCACTTTGTATATTCCAAAATGTTGCTATGTATTGATATCACTTTCGTAACAGATATATTGCATTTACAGTACTATAGTTTGTTTAATATTTACACTTCGGTCTGCAATATCTAAAGATATAGCTGATAAAGATGCATTGGTAAGTTTGTGAGTGAGGGAGTGATTATTTTCTGAGACAGACTAGCATTTTGTCCGGAAGGATTTGTGCTCAGTGGCTGACAGGACATGTTCCTATACCCCTGTGGCCATATAAAATATAATGCAGCTTATCAGAAAATGGATGGATGAATGGCTACTGTTCCATTTATAGCTTTATTAAAATAGGTATATGAATCTTGCAATGTATCCATATTCAAGGTATCAGACAGTACTATAGATGTATGTTTGTTGCAAAGAATACATGATAGTGCTAGACTGAAAAAAGGGCATGTAATTTCTTTAGTGCTGAGAGTTTTATTATACCCAGATTTTCTTTTTTAATTTTATTTTGGTAGCAAGTAAGTCAAGGATATAGTTTTGGATTTTTCATCAATACATTACGTGCTTGATTATAGCACATCCAGGTGGGTCTTCTTTTTTGTGGAGGCAGATAAACACACTGTTATTAACTGGTGCTCTTCCTTGATTTCTGGTCTCACTCCCTCTCTTTCCCTCTGGTGCATTTTCCTCCTCTCTAGCACCTGACAGTTACTTTTTAGTGATAGGCTGGATTAATTTCTAAGCAGAAATAAGGAAATAGATAGTAGATAAGGGCATGTAGGTCAGTGTCATTCAGATAATGACAGGCTTTTTTGCTTGATCCTAACTTCCCTAAACTGTTAGACTGTATGGATCTGGGTGCGCATGCCATGATCACTGTGCGAGAAAACAGTCTACTCCAGTGTAGTTATTATACCCCCTCTGATACTAAATCACTTATTCATTCTTATGAATGCCTCTGCCTGTGACCCCTGTTTTCACCAGAGTTTAAGGTACTAGATGTGCTGCCAATGCAGTGAAGTACTCTCCCCTGAAAAAGATGAGCAGGCTTTGCAACATCATTCCTTTCTTTCCCTTTCATCGGTTCCTCTAGCACCTGAGCAACATGCTAAATAAACCTAGGTCATATGGGTCTTCAGCAGGGCTTCATCTTTCTGCTGCCCAGAAAAAAACATCCATACAAGTAAAGCCATGAATTGAGTCCTTAGGTCTAGTAACATGTCACATTGTATGGTCTTCCTTAAAGACAGAAACTCAGTCAATCTAATCATAACAAGGCTTTGGTAATGCCTGTCCTTAAGGAGACTTCATTCAGTCTATACACTCTGGCTAACTTCCCCACCATGTCTAATTTTACATTTATCTTAGAATTTACAGAAAATGTTATAACATATGAATGCATTTTCATTTTACATCTTTTGACCTCATTGATCCATGTATTTTGGCTTCTGGCTCACTGTACTGAGGCTATCCCTTCTAAGTCTGGCTGGGCACAAAGGCCCTTTATTCATTAGAGACCTGGCGAGAAAATCTCAGTGGTTAAAAAAAAATGAAAAATACATGTAATCATTTGTTTCTTGGCCTCTTGTCTGCATAGGACACTGTGGTTTTTAATCTTGACTGCCTGCCTGTGCATCTGGCATGGGTTAACCTCCCCAGTTTTTGAATGTTCATCTTATAGGTTCATAGGTAAATACTGTGGTATCAGTCTTTGGACTATTACATGCCTATCCAATTACCAGAAGCCAGATATCAAACCCTGTAGTTTTTATCTGTGAGTTAAAAACCTTAACCATAATGCCAACTCTCTTGTACTTCTCAGACTACATTCATTTGACTGCTCTGGTTGTTAACTCCCCAGCAGCTGATGTATGGACTACCACAGGGCTTGGTGCTGGCTCTATTTTTATCGATGGCTTATCTGCTAAAATTTCAATATTTTTTAAGATTTGTTAAAATGATGATACTCTGCTATACCTCTCCTTTCCACAGGAACATGCATCTAATTCTTACATCTTAGATGACTCTCTCAAAGCCATCTAGTGCTGGATGGCTTCAAGCCTCTTAAAATACAAAGCTTCAGAGGTTTAAAGGTTTAAAAAAACTTAATGTAATTAAGCATTTGGCAATTAATGGCTTTACAATTCTTTACCAAGTGAGCAGTTACCTAACAATGACATAGCTACATTCTGCTTGGACATAATGACCAAGATTAAATAGCAGCAGCAGTTCTTAAAAGATTTTGTGTGTTTTACATAAGTGTTAAACACAATTTTAAAAGTAAACTTTAAAAATAAGTTTCTATTACTATTTTTACATGTATTTAAACATTTTTAGTTGAGCTTGAAATCCTAATAGAGAAGTGTCTATTTGTTTAAAAGTCAACTTTCTGTATTTAACAACAGGGTAATTTATTTCAGCCCTGTTTGTTTTGTGTTTTTACTGCATTTTTAGTACAGTGATTAGATTTTAGGAACCTTACTAAGAGTAAAAACTAATTTACAGCTCGCAAAGCACAAGCCAGGAAGCTCACAATGATTAGAATGTATTGGTTCTCACAAAAGGGTCATGATATGGCACCTCAGTATAGTCCCGCTTTGCATGAATTCCATACAGAAGGATGAACACTTACAGTGTCACTTTCTCTACAAATGATGGGTAATGTAATATTTCATATTTAAACTCTGGCAAATTATGAGGACAGGGATGATTTGTCATGCTGTCAGCCTTACTTCTGTACTGCATTACAGAACCAAAACCATACCACACGTCAGTTACTAGTACTCTAAAAACACTAACTGTACTCTTGTCTTATTTAGGCATGCTCTTATTATCATCCCCATTTCAAAAACAAACAAATTGTGTACTTTCTGAAACTAGATTAAAAAAAAAAGATATATTTATGCAGTTTCATCATTATACTATGCACGTGACTGTATTTTCAAAAACATGTCTATCTTTTCATATTGCTTTTGTTGCAAAAGTTATGCTTTGCTTAATCACATTTTATTGCCCTGGCCCCCTTTAAATAACTCACACCAACACAAAAAGACCTTTGACAGCCTTTATTAATAAAGTATATAAACATAAATTCACTTAATTGAAAACCAACAATAAAACAATAAGTTCACCACTCTCAACGATCTCAGGGCAGCATGCCTACTCACCCTTGCCGAATCACACATCAGGGCAGCATACCCACTCACACTGTTACATCCTCCACCAGGGCAGTGTACCTACTCACCCCCAAACATTGAACGGCCAGCGTACCTGCTTACCTCTTTCAAATCAACCATTAAAGTTCACTTAGTGAAGCAGTGTCCAGCAACTCACTTGACTCTCCTCAATCCAAATTCATGACCACCTTCACCTTGAGGGGGAACAGAAGAGGACAATCCTGTCCCTCTTCTCCACTTCTACACTAACTAAACAGCAACCAAATTGGTCGGGAGGGAGGGACACTAACTCATGCCAAAATGTGAGTACTTCCTCTGGTGCCTCATATATATCAGGTACTCCCTCCTTAACCTACATCACTTCCCCTACCTCACCATCCCTTAACCCTATATTATCCAAAGCCCAGCCCCTGAAGCCTAACTTACCAAACGGATATCTATTCCCATTTACCCCTAAGATATACCCCCCCAATCTAACTAAAGAGGGACCAGGACAAATTAGTTTGTCCCAAACCTCATTTATAAAACAAGCAGCAAATTAGGAAACAAAGCAATACTGTATTTAAATTGTTGAAATGTCAGAATAACAAGGCAGTTATATAAGTGAAGTGGTTTTCCATAGGAACACTTGGGTCTATATTAGAATTGTGAAAGCTGACTTTCGCAAATACAAGTTCATTGACACATACATGTCGATGTACTAAAACAACGAAGTACAAAAAAACGAATTTCAGAATGCCGAACGTGTTTTCTTGGCCAGCAGGGTGATCATGGGGATGAGGAAATAAATCCTTTTCCCCACTGTAGTGTGGTCTCAGTGTTGGTATATTTAAGCAGGGGGGTGTGGGGGTGCAGCCCCCCATGTGGGGGGTGCAGGGGGGGCTTGACCCCCTGCAAAAACATTTGAAAGTGTTTTCCATTAGGTTTGTTCACTTAGGATTACCTTACCTGTATGGCGCTGTTGCTTCCAGGAATACGTTTGGCGTTCTCATTTTCACTTTTTTTGTACTTCGCGGTTTTCGGACTTCGACATTTATGTGTCGATGAACTTGTATTCGGGAAAGTCAGCTTTTGCGATTCTAATATAGACCTACAACACTTTGGGTATCGAATCAGAACATTGACTGCAGTCTAAATAGATGACAGTTTAGTTTACCTAGAATCTCAGGTCTACATATTTCAAATGTAGGCGCAGGATGCTGTCTTCTTTGATCTTCTTTCTGGAATATCTATTAGACACCTATTGAGATTAATGTTATTGACATTGGATGCTTCAGACTTTGAAGAGGTCATCTGACTTATTCTGTCACTGGGAAACGTATCTTGAACATATTCCTTTTTCTTTCTTCCCAACAATTTACAGTTCTAGTTTTAATAATAATCAACCTTGGTTTGTCATATTTCCTTAAAATTTAAGACAAAAAAGAGTGCATATGAGACTGGGAGTGTGGCTTGGATGGCAAGCTGAAAGTAGCAGAATTCTTCAGCTCTGCAGTTTTTAAATCCTTTTGACAGGATTTCTTAACTAATGTCACCAATAATTACTTGAAACTGACAAATCTGCAATCTAGGAACTATAAGCTATTTATTGCTGCAATTTTCCAATGAAAACATTTATATTTTCCTGTCAATTTCTTCAGAAGAAAGGAGAAAGAAAGTACATCCTTAAAGGAAGAAGAGCAACTCTAAGTTTCCCAACAGGACAACTCAATGAAAAAAGATTTACAATCAATTCTTGTTACTGTGCAAGACCTGGTGATAAACATAAACTGTAAAAAACTGATAATGTAAAAGAAGATGCAACTAAAAGAGATTGAACTACTGAATGACATTATTAAACAACAAACTGCTCAGATTACTGCACTTGAAGACTCTGTATCTGATACTGACTACAGGCTTACAGAAAAAGAGAGACATATATTGATTTTCTTCTAAAGGAAAACATCAAACTCACAGAGAAAACTGATGACACAGAAAACAGAGCCAGGGGGAATAATATAAGAATCTATGGCATTCCAGAACAGATGGAGGGGGACAGTATGATACATTTCCTGACTACCTAGATACCCAAGACTTTAAATCTGCCAGAAGCACTATCCTTCAATATTGATAGAGGACAGAGGTCACTAGCTACATTTCTTTCAACTAGTAAACTTATTCATCCCAGATCTATTATTGTAAAATTCATCTCTAGTCAAGACAAGGACCTTGTTTTAAAAACTGCCTGGTCTCTTGCTCAACTGAAAATAGGAGACAAAACCATCAGACTTGATAATGACTTTTCCTACATTGTAATCTCCAAAAGAAAAACATGCATCCGATAATAAAATCTTTGAAAAGGTGGGGATTAAAGCACAACTGACATTACTAGCAAGAACAAGACTGTGTTTACCAGAAGGAAAGAAAACTTTTGACACCCTTCAAGAAGCTTCTACATATGTACAGAAAGAACCTCTTAAACCCAACATATGTACAGAACAAGAACCTCTTCAACCCATGGACTCTTCTGTTAATTTGAAAAGACAAGTGTCAAACATGAATGAACTAAAGAAAACAATCTAGAGACAAACATTTCTGATTTTTCTTTTCTTCTAAAATACATATCTCATTTCAATTAATTTGTATCTACATACAAAAGGTAATCTATTTTTTCTTTCCCTCATAATAATATAAATTTCTTAACCATTATATATTATACAAATAGCTTTAAATGATTAAAAATATACAAGCTTGTCTGTGAAAAATATTCTTTATTGTCTACTGGAATCATTGAATGGTTGAAAAGTGTATTCCTGCAAAGATTTTTAGCAGTTTTTATCCAGTTCAATTATATGTTTGATTATGCAAACAGTTTGATTATCCGAACTACCCAATGTCCCAATTAGTTTGGATAATCAACTCTCTACTGTAGTTTACTTAACAAAAATAGTTAAGGAAGATTAATAAATGTTTGTTTTGTAACAAGGACAGATTTAAATGCTCAAGTTTATTTGAACAGTGAAAACATCTGTAATTTAGCTAGACTAAAATGACATGGTGATGGTTATTGGATATTACATAGGTAGTTCCGTATTTAATTTTTGTATGTTTTATAGAAGCTTAAATATTATGGTTAATGAATACTCAGTGTTATAAACAGATTCTTCCTTTTCTCCCGTTTTAAATGCACATATTGTTTTTCTTCTGCTTTTCTCTTATTCTGCAGTTGCTAAGAGTTGTCACTAGAAGTCAAGAGAGTGTTAGTTATGGGTTCCTTTAATGCAGGGCGTACCCATGTCATCAGCATGATCCTCCCTAAGTTTGGGTGCATTTGTGACAGAACCGTAGCTACTTCATTTAAGTTAGTGACATACAAAAGATTCATTCACTAATAGTTCAAAGATTCATTCACTAATATTTCAATCAAACAGCAACAGCTATTTAAATGAATGAATGCTGACAATTAATCACCAGTACTAAAAAGAAAAAGGGTTAAGGACCCAAGGCAGAAATTCTTGACAAGCTGTGAAGAAATCTGCAAAAAATAAGCAACCCTCTAAATAAGGGAAAATGTGAATTCCTGCAAATTGTGATAGGCTATAATCAGAGACAGATTGCAATCAGTCTTGGAAATGTAGATAATTCAAATGGCAATACAGCAAACTGAAAATTCATTTAAAAATAATCAAAGACTGAAGTTGTAGAAAAAAAATGGGTTAGCCGATAAAATTCACAAGCCACTAGTTTATTATAAAGATAAGCGCTTTTGTCCACTTATATCCATGAACTTCATCAGATAAAAGAATGTGTTATACAAGCCCATTTAATAACTTTACAGGTTAAAACAATGATGACATCAGTTCCACTTTCGAAACTATGATGAGCTACCATACATTACTGGATACTTTAAGTTGAATATATCCTCAACATTCAGCATAAAAAACATATTCAGTCAAACCAATCTGTACAGGATATTTTTTAAGAACCTTAAAAAAAAAAAAGTTAAGCTAAACATATTAAAAATGGCATTTTCTTTGATAACATTACCTTCTTCTTTAAAAAAAAAATAATCTTAATCACATTCTTGTGTCTCATGTGAAACACCTTGAGAATATGTTCAATTAAAATGATTAATTCATTTAAAATTGTCAAAACATATGTTTAAAATATATAAAAAAATTCTATTTTTAAGTTCATTCACAGACCTCCATTATAGGTTCATAGGTAAGTACTAGGCTATCTGCCCATGGGCATTTATAAGCCTTGCCACAGAGTGATGGCTTTTACCTCCCCATTATCCAAAACATTACCTTACCATAGTCTTCAATTTCAACAAACTACTAATAGAAATATGTTCATTTATTCCAGGCCAGCAATTCGTGTTCAGCAAAATTTACCACATTAATTCCTTCTTCTCCACATGTAGCATCCATGGCCCCCTTCTTTTAGGTGAAAGAACATTGTCAATATACATAAAATGGAAAATGTGATACTTATTTAACTGAATGTGCCTTGCCAGGGCATTGTTAGGGTTAGCTTTCCTAATAGCATAATAATGTTAATAAATTATTTCCCTTAACTTGCGCTCTGTTTTGCCCATGTAAAAAAACATGGGCATTGGGCACACAAGGCCATATATCCATCATATTTAGAATCACAATTACTTTTCCCATATTTTTTATCTTGTCCCAAACAGTAAAATAATCTCTCACCCTTGTATATTTACAATAAAGGCAGAAGCCACATTTACTCATTTTACTCAAAAGCCCTAAAGATGTTGATGAATTGAATCTCAAATTCTCCAGGAGGCATTTAAATATAGGCGCCTTTTTTATATACGACAATTGGTTTGGCACCTAATCTCTCAACAACCTCCAAGTCCTCCTCAGAAATGGTCCACTTTTTATGTACTTAGTTAAATAAGTAGTTACAAAACTATTTCCTTCAGTATTCATCATGGGGGGTTAAAATACCTTTATCACCTTGCTGCTTCTCTCTCTCAGAAAGTGAGATGGGATTGTTACTGATATTTACAACACAATGGGGTTCAGTCTTACTCAATATAGGTTTAAAATGTCTATTAGCTCTCTTAGAAGTGATCTCTTTAACTAATTATTTCAATAAAAGTGGTGGATATCCTCTCCTTATAAACATATGCACCAATTCATTAACCTCGTCTATAAACTCATTCTCACAGGTCACCATGCATTCTGCCCTCACCAACTGTCCTTTAACAATGGATCTATGTTGATGTACTAGATGGGAACTATTATAATGTAAGAAAGAATTCAAATATATGCTCTTCCTATATATTCTTGATGTGTACATTTGATTTATTATATTCTTGATGTGTACCTTTGATTTATTATATTCTTGATGTGTACCTTTGATTTATTATATCTTTTCCCAAGAATACATCCAAGTAAGATATTTTCTCGAACTGGACCTCATGTATAAAGGACAGGAATGGAGTACTGTTATTTATAAAATGAATACATTTTACTATGTCAATTTCCTGCCCCTTCCAAATGATAAAAATATCATTCAGGTAACATAAATAAAGTCTAAAATACTGATTATATTCACTATTAAAAAGAAAGTTATGCTCCAAGTAAGCCATTACTATATTAGCAAACATTGCCCCACATGGTTACCCCATAGCCACTCCACATTTTTGCAGAGAGTAACTGCCCTCAAAGGTGATAAAGTTGTTATTTAAAACAGGCTCCAAAAGTTCTATTAGATCAATACTGTTCTGAGACATCCCTCTAGTTACTAAAAAATCAGTAACCCTTTAGGTGCCAGTGGTCTGTAGTATCACAGTGTAAAACATTACAAACAAATATCTGGCACCTTAAGCTTTTTAAAGCTTAACAAAGCAAAGATATTACACCTAGAGGTCTTAGGGTTAAGATACAACCCCTTGTGGGCAAGATGGATGATCTGTTGATTCAGGAGTGGAGTCTTGCTCAACAGAATGCATCAATGTCATTTGTTCATATTTTAAGGTCATATTATGAACAGACAATAGATGTGAATATTGAAGATGTTAAGAACTTGTGTGGGGAACAGAAAATGTATGAGGGTCAACCTCAATATTCTATCTGCCTCAACAAGATCACAAGGTAGCTATTTACTTTTGAGAAGCAAATTAAAGAAAAGAAAATACGGAAGTTCAACAGGGAATTTGATTATCAAAGGGGTAAACCCTTTGATGCACAGAAAATTGTTAGGTTTTCCGAGACCAACAAACCTATGGGGGGCAACAGAAAGCTATTTAGGTCTATTCTCAGGAAAACAGAGAACACATACAGCAATACTTCTGCTGAGGAGTCCTCGGCTACGGACATGGAGTGTGCTAATATACGAGACTCACCTGACCCAAAGAAACAGCACAGTTTAGACCACCCTTTAGACATGGCAGGAGGAGGGGTGGGAGAAAACACAAAAATAGACACAGTGGAAGGTTTTCTTCAGACTCTAAAATATTATAATCAGCATTCACTACTGGGACATTAAACATTCCACTGTTGAAATTACCTCTGAACAAAAACTACTTCTTAGTAAAGACCTAAATTATGTTGCAAGCTTTTTTGTGGATGAAACCAGTATGGTTACTGATGTACATGATTTTTGTTGTAGACTGAATCTAAGACTGTTTCTTGGTTCTAGAGATGTCTTTCAAAGATCGACTAAGTTTCTAAAATGTGATTTTATGCTGCCTATGAATAAGCACCTGCTCATATTTCAACAGGCTGTGCTCAGGGATATTCATTTTGGATTGGGTCAATCTACCCCACTTGGTCACAATCTCATGGTTGGGGAAAGATATGCCTTACAGGAACCTAAGAATAACAAAGATATTGTGATATTACCAGCCGATAAGGGAGGGGCGATAGTCATCATGAATACAGATTATTATTTGGGGGAGGGAAATGGACAATTGTCCAACCCTTAACACTACATGTATATGCCTATTGACCCCACACCCAATTTCAAAAGGGAAATTGATTCCTTCCTGAATAAGGCTGTCAAAGAAGGGATTATCTCAGATTCTGTGAGATTACATTTGACTGTTTCGGATCCACGGAAACAGATACTATACTTATTACCAAAGATACTTAAATCCCTGACAAAACCCCCTGGTAGACCAATAGTTTCCATTAATGGTTCACTGATGGAACCTCTTTCTATATTTCTGACCCAATACTTGAAGCCCCTGTTGAATTTGATTCATGCCAAAATTCAGGATACGATACAATTCCTTAAAATACTATCGGATACTCAACTAGAGCCAGATTGGCTTCTATGTAGCCTAGACGTAAAAGCTTTATACACTAACATTCCCCACTGGGCTGGGCTCTAGGCCTTATACTACTGGTTGGATCGAGCTAATTTGTATCCAGCTGGTTTCAATACATTATTGATATGTATGGTGGAGCATGTACTCAATAAAAATGTGTTCTATTTCCAGAGGGAATGTTTCTGGCAAATTCAGGGCACTGTGATGGGTGCATCTTTTGCACCCATCTATGCACACCTGTTCATGGCATAGCTTGAGGAACAGTTAATATATGACACCACTCATAATATCTATATGAATGAACTTGATATTTGGAGGAGGTACTTGGATGATTGCTTGTCGGTGTAGCAGGCTGACAGGCAATATTTATTGGAATTCATTCAGTACTTGAATGACAATAAATGGAGAATAGAGTTCACACTAAATTCAGATTACCATCAAATCAATTTTCTTGATGTGACAGTTATTAGAAATTGTGACAACACACTAATACTGGGGATACTTATGAAACACCCGAGTTCTAACAATTTGCTTTTTGCCACCAGCATGCATCCGAGCCACACCATCTGCAACATCCCAAAGTCCCAGTTCTTATGTATAAAAAGAATTTGCTCCACACTGGAGGATTATGTTGCATCTCAACAAGATCTTATCAATAGATTTTAGGGGTTATAAACAACATGATATTATATCTGCTAGCAATTGGGCCTCAGATTTGGACAGGATGCAATTACTGGATGGGGAACTTGACTACAGGGAGTTCAAATGGCAAATTTTATTGGATGCATGTAGGGCACCAGGTTTGAATAATGGAGTTAATTATAAAGCAGTTTTAAAAAGAAAGGCATATTATAATAAATGTAAATAGGATTTGTTTACATATGCATATACAAGTTTGTAATGTTTTACTCAAGAAATGTTTATGTGTTGCTTCAAGTGGATGTATGTTTTTTTTTTTTTTAAGAGAATTTTTTATATTTGTTCATTAATTAATTGAACATAATATGATTGGCTAGGATTGTTGGTTGTTTTCTATATAAGGGTAGCACTAACTTAATTGTTTGTTCAGAAGAAGGCCAGAGTTGTTCACACTTAACCAGTGGCATTAAAATTCCAAGAGAAGTATTTTTTGACTCCACTTTTTTGTGTTTCAGTTTAAATTTGTGTTGTGTTACAAAATTTGAGGCACCCAGTGCAGTTTTTTTCTAAATTCCTTAAACTGTCATAGGAAGCCAGTAAAAACTTGACATGTATGTCTGAAAATCCAAAATTCTGAAGGCCAACATGAAAGGTGAATAAACTTTTCACCAAACTTAAAACCTTTCCCAGTTTGTCAGAAGTGGCAGCTGAAAGAAGCTTGGAAGAAGTGGACATTGATAAGGAAGTAACTACACAATCTTTCTTGTGATCAGAAAAAAAAAGAACTTATAAGAGTGGAGCACTTTATACAACTTATCTGACTTTTTATGAGCAAATGGCCGACTGCCATGAAAAATTCAAGGTGCTAAAAAGGCATCCTCTAAAGATGGCAAAACAGGAGGGACAGTTGAAAGTTGAGGGAAATTCCACTGATAATAAATAATACCTTTGTTGCGATCCGTATAGGTTTGTTTGTTCCCACTGAAAAAACTCTCATAACGGTAACAATATTAGACAAATAACCATTTGTCAGATACAGACTCTGACACAATGCTCTTTTGAGAATCAGTCTCCCTCCTGTAAGGGGTGAAATAATGTCCTTCAGACTAAGAATCAGAATTTGATACACAAGAAGGAACTGTTTCCTCTTCTGAGGTGAATAATCATTATTGAATGACTGAAATGCATATACCATTCATTTTGTCAACTCTAGCCAGTTAACTGTTTCAGATTAGGAAAATATAAAAATGCTTAATCTTATGTTTTGTTTTTCTAAGATACCCCCCGCCCAACAGAAGAACACCTGGACTGAGCGTGCCTGTCCCCAAGAATTGGCTCCTGTGTAGTTAAGTGAATTAGCATCCCCTTGTACCTCCACTGAAGCCTGCAAGGGTGCTCATCTCTTCCCCAGCAAAGGCAGCTGGACAGACACAGACCTGAATCCCAGTCTATAGTCGAATCTCGAGAAGCAGTACCAGGGGACCAGGAGAAAAAGATGAGCAGTCCTGAGGAGCACCTGATGGCCAAAGCAGTCTCTCCCATTAGTAAAAAGGGCAAGACAGAAGCTGGCTTGAAGACCAAAGCTTAAAGTCTTCTGGACATTTTTTTTTTTTGATTTTTTAATTCTTACAGTTTTTGGAAGAATAAATAGACCTAGTGGGACCTGGCTACATTTTCTAACCATAAATAGAGTCTCACAAGCAGATAGCAATGGAAAGAAGAGTCAATGAATCCTCCTTTACAAAAATAATTATTTATTTATTTACATTTGTTGACCGGGAGTGTCTGACTAGACATAGATCCATTTCAAGTGGAGGCCTAGGGAGAAAAGCTCCACAGTTAAAATATACACTCAGTAGTTACATTGGATTTACATAGCAATTAACAATTTGATTAACATAGCAATTAACAATTACAAACATAGTTACAGATGAAGAACATAGTACATCAGTAGACAACTAGAATCTTTATCATCTGTGAAGTACATAACAGACATTAACAATTGTTACAATAAGTTCCTGCTGTATAATAAGTAGTTAGGCTTATGAGCATCCGAGCTTGCTATATTCAAGGTAGTTAGTGGGGTGGAAAGAAAGGTAGTGGGTGGATGGGGTGGGTGACATTAGAGGGGGAGTTGCAAAGGCATAGCCAGCATGTTTTTAGGTGCACGTTTAGTAAAGTTTAGAAGTGGGTGCATGATGGTACAGTGGTAATTGTGGGTTGGAGAGAGTTCCATAATTTGGCTATGGCACAAGAGAATAGTGCTTCTCCAGCAGAGTTATCGGTTTTAGTGACCTGTAAGTGATTTTTGTAGCAGGATCTTAGTGGTCTGGTGGTGTGACAGGGCTGGAGTAGATTCTGGAGGGATGGGACTTTTAGTGGATGGTTTACTAGTTTGTGGGTGAGTATGAGTTGATACCATTGAAGGAAGTGAGGGAGTTCAAGCCAGCCCAGATCAGCAAGTGAGAGAGAGTAGGTAGGATGCCCCTGTGGTGAATTTGGTGATTTTGTTGTAGCAGGTCCCAAGCTTGTTTAGATCGCATTGCCTTAGGTTGGTGTATACTGGAGAGGCATAAAGTAGGGTGGAGATAAGGTGGGAATTTGCTACTGAAATCTTTGCTGCTTTGGTGAGAAGTTGCTTATTTCTTTATAACGCTCCTAGTTTTTTGTGGACTTTTTTTATGGTCATGGATATGTGAATGTCAAATTATCATTTGGCTATTTCCACTCCTAGCAATTTGGTGTGCTCTGTTGGGTGTATAGTGGTGTTGTCTTTTGCTGTGATGTTAAAGTGAGAGTTGTTTTGAGTATGTTTGGTAGGTTGGAAGAGAAGTAATTTAGATTTGTTTGGGTTGAGTATTAACTGGGCATCAGATAACCAAGTTTCAACAGAGGAAAAGGCTTCCTGTGTGACTTTTTTGCAGTTTGTGCAGGGACTGGGCTGAGCAGATGATGATTGAGTCATCTGCTTATTGTATGAGTGTGCCATTTTTGGTGATAGAGGCTAGATTATTGGTGAAAATAAAATGAGTAGGGGTCCAAGGATGGATCCTTGGGGAACCCCTGTAGAGACAGGTAGTTGGGGCGATAGGTCATTCTGCCATACAACGGATTATCAGCGGTCAGATAGGTAACTCTGAAACCAGTTGGTGACTGAGAGGAGGATAGGTTATTGAGGACATCGATGAGTTGTTTGTGTGGGACCATGTCAAATGCTTTAGATAGGTCTAGGAAAGTAGCAGAGGAGAGATAGCCATTGTTTTTATGCTGAAGGATAGTGTTAGTAAAGGAGAGTAAGGCAGTGGTGGTGCTATGGCTTGGTCAGAAACCATGCTGAGTACTGGAAAGGAGGTTGTTAGTAAGGAGGTAGTCTGAGACCTGAGAGTGAATGCATCTGTCTAGTATTTTGGAGAGTGGAAAGAGAATAGCTATGGGGTGGTAATTGGTTAGTTCTGTGGAGGGGCCATCTTTGTGGAGGGGAATTATAGTGAAGGATGTTTATGATTTAAATAGAAATTTCTGATTAGCACACTTGCCTTCCTCACAACACAATAATGCATAAACACACTTTTCCTCATAAAATTCACAAAATCTCATAGAAGGTTATGGAATCCCCAAAGGGACTTGAGAAAGGTTTAAAAATGAGAGAGGTGCCTGATAAGCAGTTGACAGAACTGCAAGGGTCGGTCAGAAGTTTTGACAAAAAAGGAAACCTTTTTGTGGAAAATGTATGTCATGACCACCCTGACCTCTACAGTACTACCCTCAGTTGAAGTCAAACATTAAACTACTGTACAAGTCAAAACAGTATTACATAGAATTTCTCAATGAAATCAGTAGCAAACAATTTCAGGTCTGAAGAAAAAGTATTCAGTATCACTAGTGAAAAGGGCCAGTTTGTAAGGTAACTTCCAAAGGAGGAGTTATCTACCCAGTTTAGGAGTAACTAGCCATTTGTCAACCTTCCAAAGCCTGTGGGGAAAGTGCAACACTTGGTGGCAAGAAGGCTCATAGGGGTATACTAGGCTAATGACCCTGGGGCCTTTACAAGCCTAGCCATAGGATTGCCCTGGTATAGAGCCACCCAACCTTAGTTCCCAGTGCCTCTGTCGAGAAGAGCCACTGGAGTTATCCCCGGGGTGAATTTTCCCATCCACTCATCAAGATTTCTCTTGAAGAGGGCCAGTGAGGTGCTCTGCTTGACATGTATGATAAGACTATTCCATAACATGGACAGTCTCTGAGTTATGACCCTGTGCCTCCTGCATGTTCTGTTAACTGTGGTAATGAGGTTGAGGTCTCTGGAGCATGAAGTGCAGAGGGATTGGGATTTCTTTAGATGTAGGATTTCTAACAGACCTGGGTCAGACATGGCTTTGTAAGTCAAGCAGAGATCGCCTCTAAGTAGGTGATATGAGACAGAGAATAGTACTAAAGGATTTATCATCTAAGTAGGTGATATGATACAGAGAATAGTTCTAAAGGATTTAGTGCCTTAGCTACAGGTTTTGTCCTAAGTCTCAATCTTACTAGGGGTTAGGCCATGTAGAAGGAAGCCTAAAACTTTGGAAATCTGGCTGGTTGGTTTGATCCAATGGCAGTGCTTCTCCCATATAGCTTAAGGCAACTACTGCAGCAGTGATCATGTGATAAACATCTGACGGATAGATTACCAGTGTCAGACTGATGTAAAGGGTTAAGCAGTATTTCTTTTTATAATGCAGCTTAAGAATGGGATTACATTAATATATATTTTACACCCATTAATTTGCTGTAAAATGCATAATATGTATACAAACATGTATACATATAAAATCATATATAAAACATTAAATTATAGACCCCAAAACAACATGATACATATTTGGTAATGGTTTGAGATTAAAGTAAAACAGAAGGGCAAATTGAAACAGAATGGAATTGGTGTTCTGTTATTTTTATTTGTTTAAAGTAGCTCAAACATATTTTTTTGAAAATCTACAAAATTTAAAAGCAAGGATGTGGTAACATCCTACAATATGAAATGCATAAATAAATCCAAGCAACAATAAATAGCCAGTATGATTCACAGTGAGTAGTTTCTTCTCTAATTATACTACTGAATTAAAGAAAAATGCATTCAACAAGCACATGTAATCATTCCAGAAAAGGAAGATGTACCCTTAAGTATGAAATATATGACCTAAAGCAAATGTAGCATAAAAACAGAGACTAAGGCTAGTTTGAGCAATGGCAAACTATGAGTACAGAATAAACTGGAAGAAAAAAAAGTGTTTTCCTAAGGAAGAATGATTAAATCCCAATGTATTCTAGCATGCAGAGATTTAACTGGACACCTTGTACTAAATCCTAACTTATTCTAGCATGCTGAGATTTAACTGGACACCTTGTACTAAATCCCAACTAATTCTAGCATGCTGAGATTTAACTGGACACCTTGTACAGATACACAGACGGGAGCACCACAAGCTCCATTCATACCTGAGAAATAAATACATACACAATACTGATATATGCAGCATTCACTTCTGAAATAATGAATAAACCAATGAGCCTTCCCAGGCAAGTGGAATGTGACTTTTTATTATATAGTCTTACAGTGCATATGTTTTAATAAGCTGGACAATTTTAACAGGTGTATGACAACTGACTGACATGCAAGACGAAGAACATCTACAAAGGCACTCCTGAGTAATCCCTGCGTATCAAAAATTACAGTTACTGAAAAGTAAGCATGCTGAAGTACAACACAATCACAAAAGGAACACACTTCCTTTCTGCAATCTTACAAAGAAAAAACACCATCACGGTCAGAAAATATCTGTTTGAATAGTGATAGTTTTAAGGATTTTTTCCTAAGGTAAGGTGAAGGTTTAGGTTTAGAGGAAGAGGCAGGGATTGGACTAAGATTATCAAGTATTCATACTCTGGGCAGGGATTCTGAGTTTAGCCCCCCCCCCCCCATCATTACACTAATACCTATTTTTGTTCTCCAAGTTATAAGCAAAACTGCAGTATTGTATGAGTCCTAAATCTTTGTGTAGTGCATTCTTGGGGCAGGAAAGCTGCCTATAAACTCAACAATTTGCATAGGTTTGATGAACTTGTGTATTTGCAGAATTACTTTTTTTCCCTAATTGTATGGGTGGAGGACTGGAGGTATATCTTGAGAAGGATATTTCCTTACCCATATACAGTGGATATCAAAAGTTTACACACCCCTGTTAAAATGCCAGGTTTTTGAGATATAAAAAAATGAGACCACTATAAATCATTTCAAAACATTTCTCACCTTTAATGTGACCTATAACCTGCACAATTCAATTGAAAAACAAACAGATCTGTTAGGGGAAAATATAAAAAATTAAAAACATACAATAAGC
Organism: Protopterus annectens; assembly: GCF_019279795.1. Taxonomy (NCBI): domain Eukaryota; kingdom Metazoa; phylum Chordata; order Ceratodontiformes; family Protopteridae; genus Protopterus; species Protopterus annectens. The sequence continues at coordinate 383,278,382 of NC_056749.1, forward strand.
TGGTTGCATAAGTGTGCACACCCATAAACTAATACTTTGTTGAAGCACCTTTTGATTTAATACAGCATTCAGTCTTCTTAGATAGGAGTCTATCAGCATGGCACATCTTGACTTGGCAATATTTGCCCACTCTTCCTTGCAAAGTCAAAATGTGCCATGCTGATAGACTCCTACCTAAGAAGACTGAATGCTGTAATTAAATCAAATTACACATCACAGATTTCTATTGGATTTAGGTCTGGGCTCTTGCTGGGCCATTCCAAAACTTTAATTTTCTTCTGATGAAGCCATTCTTTTGTTGATTTGTATGTACGCTAGGGGTCATTGTTGTGTTGAATGGTGAAATTCCTCTTCAGCTTTCTAGCAGATGCCTGAATGTTGTGGGCCAAAAGTGACTGGTATTTGGAACTGTTCATAATTCCCTCCACCTTGACTAAAGCCCCAATTGTAGCTGAAGAAAATCAATCCCAAAACATGATACTGCCACCACCATGCTTCACCGTGGGGATGGTGTTCTTTTGGTGATGCAAAGTGTTGTTTTTGTGCCAAACGTACCTTTTGGAATTGTGGCCAAAAAGGTCAACCTTAGTTTTATCAGACCATAACACATTTTCCCACATGCTTTTGGGAGACTTGATGTATTGTTTTGCAAATTTTAGCCAGGCTTGGATGTTTTTCTGTATAAGGAAAGGCTTCCATCTTGCAACCCTACCCCATAGCCCAGACATATGGAGAATACGATAGATTGTTGTCACATGTATTACACAATCAGTACTTGCCAGAAATTCCTGCAGCTCCTTCAGTGTTGCTTTAGGTCTCTTGGCAGTCTCCCTGAATAGTTTATGTCTTGCTTTTTCATCAGTTTTGGAGGGACATCCAGCTCTTTGCAACGTCACTGCTGTCCCATATTTTCTCCATTTTTTGACGACTGTCTTCACTGTGTTCCATGGTATATCCAATGCTATTGAATTTTTTTTGTACACTTCTCCTGACTGATACCTTTCAACAATGAGATCCCTTTGATATTTTGTAAGCTCTCTGCAAACCATGGCTTTTGCTGTAGCAGGCAACTGAGTAAATGTCAGGAAAATCCTACTAGGACAGGTGAACTTTATTTGGGGTTAATCAGAGTCTCTCTAATTGATGGCAGGTGTGTACCCAAGAAGACTAAATGCTGTAATTACATCAAAAGGTGCTTCAACAAAGTATTAGTTTAAGGGTGTGCACACTTATGCAACCAGCTTATTGTACATTTTTTATTTTTTATAGCCCCCCCCCCCAACATATTTGTTTTTTCAACTGAACTGTACAGGTTATAGGTCACATTAAAGGTGGGAAAAGTTTTGAAATTATTTAGTGTGCCATTTTTTTTTTTATCCACTGTACCAAGCTATTAAATTCATTTTCATTGCAGGCATCCATCCACACCAACTGAATTCAATAAATATATCATTAAAATAGAAGGTATCAGGAAGTTTTAAGGACCGTTAATATTTTATATTTCCTCTTTACAACTATACCATAAGGTACCCGAATGATTTGGGAAAAGATATTTGTATCTTTTATTCATTGGATTTACAGTGCTTGAATTTCAAGTCTAGATAGGCTGGATGTGAATTAATGTCTGTACTTCAGGATTCATTGTTTCACAGGAGGCATGAAGTAGTCCTATTTATTTTGCAGACAAAGAAACTTTTAGAGGAAATTGTAATCATAATGCATCATCACATGGCAACTGTGCTAAACAGCAGTTGCAAGTGATTTTATTGTGCTACTTTAATAAAAGTTTAATTTTCTTATAACTTGTTTTCATTAGCATCTTAGCAATGTTTTGCAATAAATGATATTCTCTGAAAAACTTCTCAGTTATCCAGACTAAGACACTTACAGCTGCTGTCAACAAATTCAGCATACATTTTAATTAGCTTTTCATTTCTGAACTTGGGTTATTCAGGGATGGTTTTGTGTAGTAGAACAGGTTGTACTATTCCTATCGTTGGGTAATCAAACTTTTATGATTAAAGGGTTTGGTGCAGTTGTTCTAAAATATAGTACAAATTGGGAATTGTCTAATAAAAATTGCAATATACTGCTTCTTTCAGCTCATTTTTTTTCCATTTCATAATACCTTTCCTCAGATAAAGCATCTTTGCCTAAATTTCATTCCTAAAGGAAAAAAGGGGTGGTGTAACTCACTTCTCATTGTTACTTTCAACTAGGGGAAAAACAATTGTATTGCACATAATTTGTAGTCCATAACATATTTGGATTGATTTATTGATTGTCAATCAATCCGAGATGCAAGTTTACCTGTGATTCAGTGTCTACATGCCCATTCTGCAATGGAATCACTAATCATACACAACAAACTAGTATTTAAACACATTAAAGGAGTGTTTTTTTTTTTCCATTTCTGGCAAGTCAGTGACACAAACATTGCAGTATTCATTAGTTGAAATGAATTACCAGTTTCAGACCCTTGCCTAAGTAGTAATTCATATCACTGACAGCTGAAAATATCCACTCTGACTCTGACCATATAGTTAGGGAAGGGTTTTTTTTTTACCAGTTTTTTAAAAGATAGTATTATATATGAAATTGCACTCCCTGGAAGCACTCCTCACCTTGGAAGATGCTATGTCTGTGCAGTCACCGAAACATGGTTCAAAGCCACAAAGAGCACCCTGGTTGTGCAAGATTACAATGCCTTCCATACATTCAGACCTCAGAATGAACGTGAAAGAACCAAAGGCCAAACTGTATCCATCTTCATTATAGCCAAGTACACCTCAAGATTAGTCAAACAGTACGACTCTTGAACTACACCATTCCCAATTAACTATAGACAAAACACTCTACCTCATTACTGCTAGCTATAGGTCCCCCTCCAAGAACCAAGAAAAACACAATGCCTACTTGGACTTGCTGGTGTTACTTGCCATAAAGCCCAACACCTTAGTTATGGGAGATTTCAGTTATCCCTCCATCAACTGAGTAACATAAAGAACCTTAAACTTGCTCACCTAGAGGTTCCTGGATTTTGTCAATGCAAAGGTGGTCAATGCACTGCCCCCTGGGTGATGCCCTCCCTGGTAGGTTGGACCATAAATTAGTCTCATTCAAAGTAATTAGTCAACCTCACACCCCCAAAGGAGCAAAAAAAAAAAAAAAAAACTAAGGAACTTTTCCAAAGCAAACTACAGCCTACTAAGTGATGGTATAAAAAGTTTTATATCCCCTGCAATCACAGGCAATAATGACTCCTATGCAGAGATGTACACAAATGCCCTGTATAATCATCTTATCAACTGTATAGACCTGGCTGTACCTGACTGGATTAAAACCATGCCCTCTTGAAAAAAAACAAGCCAGCTTGTGGACATCTAATATAAACAGATTGTTTAACAAAAGGAAGAAACCTATGTCCAAGAAGAAGAGGCAACTGCCTCTGCAGAGGAAGAATTCCATCCACAGATTGAACAAGCAAATCAGAAGTCTTGTAAATTCCTCTAAAGTTAATCATGAAGCTAAAACATCACCCCTAGCCAAGGACAGTCATAAGGCATTCTGTAACTATATCCAAAATCTAAAAGGGAGTACCCAGCTACGTGTCATATTGGTAATAGATGGTACCATTCACACTATACTGGAGAAAATTGCCAACCTGCTAGCTAACAGATATGGTGCAAACTTCATCCCCCTATCCCCACCAGCCATACCCCAAAGCATACCAGACACTACTTCTTTATCTAGTATCTCTAGACAACAAATCATAACTGTACTCTACAAGGCCACAAACACAGCCTCAAATGGACCAGATAACATCCCAGGTTGCTTAATGAACAAACTAAAACATGATCTTGCTGACCTACTTGCCGTTCTCTAACTATAGCCTGTGAACTGGTTTTGCATCAGCAGTATGGAAAACAGCAACAGTAATCCCTTGCATAAATGGGGTTCATCAACCAACACTGGAAACTATAGACCCATAAGTCTAACCAGCCTCATCTGCAAGGCCATGGAAAGGATCATCATGGGCCTTATCAACAGGGACATAGGCAACCTTTAAATTTTAGACACAACCCATTTTGGCTTCATTAAGGGTAGATCATGCTTACTGAACCTGTTATTCTTCTTTGAGAAAGTCACCAAAGCCTTGGATGAAAGTAAGACAGTGCATACCACCTATCTGGACCTAGCCAAAGCCTTTGGCACAAATCCTCACTCGGGTATCATTAAAAAACTCTTCCAGCTAGATGTTAACCCTTACATTACTAGATGGGTACCCAACTGGCTCACCAACAGAACATATACTGCCAAAGTTGGTGATTCCACCTCTACCAGTAGACCTGTCACCAGTGGCGTATTGCAAGGATCTGTGCTGGGCCCTTTAGACCGGACTCCAGAGAAATAGATTCCAAATAATAAAGTAGATAGCCTTTGGCTTACTAAGTTCGCTGATGATTGTAAACTAGGTGCAATCATTGAGTCCCTCAAAAATGTTAACATATTACAGGAGGGCTAACAAACAAATGACTGGTGCCAAAGTCATGGTCTAAAACTAAACACAAAAAGTGCACTATTATCCCATTTGGCAAAGCAGAATTTCCCACTAATTCCAATATTGACAGCACCCCTCAAAGTTCAAACCCAGTGATGTGAGATCTGGGAGCACAGGTCAACAACAATCTGAACTTTGACCACTAGGTGTCTAAGGTGATAAAGAAAGCCTTCTACATTACGCATCTCATAAGTAAAGGCATCACGCCCAAGTCTAAGGATGTTATAACCCCACTTTATTAGTGGCCTGATCAAGGTTGAGTAGAGTATAGTGTTCCTTTCTGCATGCATCTCACCAGTCTCATGCAGCAACTGGAGAGACCACAAAGGTTTCTCACTAAGATACAGGGCCTCCAAACCATGACGTATGTGAATAGACTGAAAGCCCTGTCACTGTACTCTGTATCAAACAGGCTACTGAGTGATGACTTGTGCCTAGACTACAGGGCAGTCTCTGACCTTGACCTGATGGAAATGCTGTATAGCCACAAATCAATTGGCACTAGAGTCAATTGCTCTAGGGGGTTATAACCTTGCCAGTGACATTAACAGAATATGCTGGAGAAACAGGTGTCTCCCAGAGATTGCTGCTTTTCTGGAAGAAACTTCCAATTCATGTGAAGCAGAGCTCCTCAATGACCATATTCAAGCAAAACCTGGACAAATAGATGGGCAACTTCAAATTCACCCTGGGAGTTGCACCCATGTCCGTCATGGACGGATGTAGTTGGTGCTGATCTGTAAAGTACTTCCATCTAACCAAGGACAATTGGGCCAACCCGGGATTAACATGGTTTGGCTTATAAAAGCTCTATGGCAGCTAGCCTAGTAATCTCCTATGAACCTATTAGTGTACAAAAATAACACTGGTTATTTGAATATTGCCAGACACTGTATATTTCAGCTGGGAAAAGTGCAAGATAAGTTTAAATGCGATTCCTATTGCTTACTAGGCATTAACTGATTCTTTGAACTGATCGATCATTTAAACCACTGTAATTATTTGAAAGTTACTTCAGTATTCCTAGTCCAAACGCAGGGGTTAACCTTCTTCGACAGTGAAGCAAGATTCCATATTTTGTCATTCTTTTCAATGTGAATGACAATGGCAGACAACTAACTAATGATTTACAACAGTCCAGCAGAAACATATTTAACTATGGACTATATTATCCCTACTAAATTTACAGACTTTAATAAAATCTGTGCAACAAAGGAAAGAAAGCTATTATTTTTAACATTTCTGATAAACATTTCAAGTTCAGCATAGCCAAAACACCACAGCAACCAAGTAGTGCTAGTACACCCCTGATGGGAAGAGAAGTCAAAGACAAATAAATGAGCTACAGAACCTAAACTCAATTGTATAGATGACAAAAATAAGCATACCATATGGGAAGGTAGTAAGTAATGCTGCTGGTATATTGTGTAGTCTTACATGGAGTAAGCAGTACAAAATCTTATTGTTACTGTTTTTAAAGCCATTTATATCAATGTGAATGTAGACACCATCGTAAGAATGCCACAGACATGTCCAAAGATATTTAATGTTGCAGAAAAAAAATTACAGTCTATGGAATCAATGCCATATAATCAGAGGGTAAATATTTTAACATGCATAAAACTGACAACAAATCAGAACATATGACAGGAACTTAGAAGTGATGTCATGAAATCTACAGAGTCCAAAAAGGTATCATGTTTCTAAAGGGAGATGTATAAAACAAAATAGCAGGCAGTTTGTGTGTGTGTGTGTGTGTGTGTGTGTGTGTGTGTGTGTGTGTGTGTGTGTGTGTGTGTGTGTGTGTGTGTGTGTGTGTGTGTGTGTGTCTGGGGGGGTTGGCCCTTCAGAAGCTCAAGTTTTCAGGAACTTGAAATTCATATGGTCAAGACCATATGATCGACTTTCCGGAAACTCATTGCGGTACAGTGAGGATCAGGGAATTTACAGCTTTCTCCACTGTAGTGTGATCTCAGAGTTGGTGTATATATATATATATATATATATATATATATATATATATATATATATATATATATATATATATATATATATATATGGGTCCCCTACACATGGTCAAAATGCCACAAAGTCGAAACCCATATGGCCGAGACCACATGTTCGACTTTTGGAATCCCGACCATGTGTAACGAAGAGCTCTGTGCAGTGCGGAATGGAAATATTTCTATTTCCGCACTGTAGTGTGATCTCGGAGTTGGTATATTAAAGTTACAGGGGGGTGTAGCCTCCCTGCTAACAATCAGAAAGTGTGTTAATGTTGCTTTTTTTTTTTTTCTATGTTCGAAATTGCGGAAGTCGAACAAATGGTGTCGGCCATATGGGTTTCGGCTTTCTGCAATTTTGATTATGTATAGTAGACCCATATATAAATATATATATGTGTATATATATATATATATATATATATATATATATATATATATATATATATATATATATATATAAAATATGCAGGGGACACAGGCATACTTTTCAACCTCTTAAAGCAAGAAATCAAGACAAAGCCATAAATAATGGGGGGACAAAGGCCCAAAAATGGGAACACTTTTGTTCTGTCAACTTTCTAAGTTTGTAGGAACAATATTTAAAAAGGTTTTGCATTAGCATGAATTATACGAAGGGTATAAAGTCTGGAACATGAATGTCTCATTATTTTCTGACTTTAATCCTCAATTATTTCACAATGATTTGCCAGAAAACAACATTTTTAGGAGAATCAAACCAAAAATGTGAGGCAAAAATATGGACATTCTGCAAAAATCTGAACAGTTGAGAGGTATGGGTACAGGGTGCAGGGGACCTTGTTCTCCTGCAAAAAGGTAGATTTTTGTTGTTTTCTAAAGTTCAAGTTTTCAGAAAGTAGATCATATATTCTCAAACATATGAATTTAGAGTTTCTAAAAACTCGAGCTTCTGAATGAGATCCATTTGAGGGCATAGGTAGGGCAGTTCAGGGGCATGTATGTAAATATTTGAATGAAGGGACTGCAGATGATTGCAACATCTTTTCTGTAAAAGCATGCATGAATTTGTTGATCAGGATAGAGCAATGATCCAGATGTAGAATCTTCACACAGTAGTGTCAAAACTGGGTAGGTTCATGAATATCCCATAATGTATAGTCTTTAATTAATGGGTAGTTGCTCAACATGATCATTTTATAGTTCAGGTTTAAATTTGGGTTGAGATGAATTGGTTGAAAGAGGAGAGCATTTACTAAATTAAGGGATTGGAATAACTCCTGAAAAGTTTTAATTATCACCTTCAGGGAATAGTGTAGTTCTAGTTTCTTAAGGTTTAATTTACTTAGAAAAGGTAGAGCTTTTGGGTTAAGATTATTATTTAGGGCATGATTATACCACATTTTGACCCACAGAGGAGTCCAAGTAGGAGAGTTTGGTTGATGATTGGCAATTGTGATTATCCTGTTTGCGTGAATGATTCTGTAGTAAAGAAGGAGATTGGGCATCTTCATAAACACAGCCACCTGTCTCTAACAGATCTCCAAATTGCTTTAGGTTTACCTAAAAATATACCACTATCTTGAGGCAATTAAGAGAGCTTACCTTATCATTACTTCATAGGTATCCCAGTACTGATAGTGAGCATAACTGTGTGGCCATCCTACCTCGTTAGCAGGAAAAACATGTTATCTTTAGCTTACAGAACCTTTTCCACATTTCTAAATCAAGGAAAAATTATTTTTGCGGATTACTGGGATCAGCAGGGAACAAGCCTCTCGATACAGCAGAAACTCCTGGCTATAAAATCTACCTTTATGTATTCTCCCTATAAAAAACTTTTTTATACACAGTTTATGATTACAAACAATTTATATTTAACCCCAGTCCACTTGAATAAATTTGATCGGAATGTTTCCACTGCATGTTCATGTTGCTCTTAACCACATGCAGATATTATTCACATTTTGTGGTTCTGTAGATATTCCCATTGTGTATGGTGCTCACTCAAGGTAAGACTAGACAAAATGGGTTATCACAAATCAACCTTATCCTGGGAAATGGCTTTACTGCATGTTACCAGCCTCAACATACCTAAACTTAAACTTCGTGCCCTAATTACACTCTGTCTCCTAGTCAAATTTTACATTACCAAACACTGGATCGACCGCTCCAAACTGTCCTGGAGGGGCTTTAAGAATTTGGCTATCAAATACATCACTTCTCAAAAACTGCTAATAATTAACCCCCTCAAGCAGATTACATACCAGAAACTATGGGAATTTATCTTTCTACTTTTGACTGATGACTAACAGTTACTTCCTATATGGCATTTTTATACCCCTGCCCACCACTAAATCCCTTAACCAGTTTATTCCTTCTCCATTACCTGTCTCCCTTTTTGTTCATGGACATTGTGGTGTTGGATATTTAATTTCCCCATCTCTCCAGTATTCTGACTGTTGTCTAAGGTGAATTGCAGTATGATATATGTTTTATCGACACTACTTAACTAGTTTTGTATCTAGAGATTTCCATTTTGTAATATTTCTTTTTTCTCCTGTTCTTATTGGCACATTTGTATATAGGTTATAATTTGGATCACTTTTGTATTAATGTGCAGGATTAATCCATCTATTGTTGTAACAATGTTTTTTTTCTCTTCCTTTGTATTTGTCAAAATTAATAAAATTGTGTTTTGGAAAAAAAAAACTGAATAGGTTCAAAAATGCATATGTCACCATAGTTGAGTGGTAGTGATACCAGCAAGGAATGCTTTAAGTCTCGAGTTCAGATCTCAAAGAATAACTAATTTTAGATTCATACTTCTGTATTATAATGATGCCTAAGAAAACTTTCTCTGCATTTGTGTGTATCTTTGCATTTTAACCATAATCATGCTAGGGTTTCCTACCTGAAAAGTATAAACTCTTATGGGAAAAGATAAGACCAATTAGTCCAGTGGCAGTGTTACCAGCTTGGAATGCTGGAGGCCTTGGGTTCAAATCCCAAATGAGAGGTACTATTTTCCTTTCATACTTCTGTATTCTAACAATGTATAAGTATAAAGCTTAGTCTTCATTTGTGATTGTGTGTTTGCAATTGGACGTTAATCACCTTTCTAGGAGTTTCCTAACTCTAAGTAAAAATTCTTAAGAGAACGCCTACCTTTCCAAATGCTCTTGTTAGTCCAGGAGCAGAAGTGACTCCAGTAGAGAATGCTGGAACTCTGGGGTTCAAATCTGAAATGAGAGCCAATATTTTCCTTTCTTACTTCTGCGGTTTATCCCAATGACCTTCACATAGGCATAGGATGGATTAGACTGTTAGATTTTATACACACATATATATATATATATATATATATATATATATATATATACGGATTCACTTTGGAAGCTCAAAATACTGAAATATCGAAATTCAGTATTTTGAGCCCATAAAGTGGAATCCTGAGAGCAGCGAAAGCTCAAAAGCGCGAAATTCAAAATCTCGAATACTGGCGGTTTTTAATTTCATGCTTCTGAGGTTTCGCTATGGTTATGGATTCAGGTAAGTGTGTGTGCGCGGTAAGGGTTTTGGGTAGGGGCTGTGGTGTGTGTCAGTGTGTTTTGTTGCTGTGATGTGTGTGTGCGAGGAGAATGTAGCTTGTGTGGTGGTGTTTTGTTTGTGTGTTTGTGTGTAGAGTGCAACCTCAGAGTGAGAATATTTAAGTGGGGAGTGCAGGGGGGCTTGCCCCCCTGTTTTTATGTAGTAGAGAGCTTGTGTTTGCGTGTGGGGAAGGATGGTGTGTGTGTGTGTGTGTGGGGAAGGATGGTGTGTGTGTGTGTGTGTGTGTGTGTGCAGTAGAAGTGCGAAATTCTAAATCTCTGGTGTGCGAGATTTTGAATTTCATGGTTCTGAATTTTCGTAGTTTCAAAAATTCGACTTTATAGCTTTGAAATACTGAATTTCAATATTTCAGCATTTCGAGTATATAAAGTGAATCCACACACACACACACACACACACACACACACACACATATATATATATATATATATATATATATATATATATATATAATCTATCTTTTAAGTAATGGACAGACTTCTTAGGCAAATTAGTCCTTATTTACAACAGATTCTACATTTCTGTACAAGTGTGTCTGCTTTCCTCTTTCTTAAGCTGTGTCATGTTTCTAGTGCTCTCCAATTTGGCTTAGCAGGACTAACATTTTACTATTATGTGACATGAATAGAAAGAGCTACTTCTGAAGACTATAAGGAAATGAAGAGGAATGAGTTTTTGCTGTAGTAGATTCAGAAAAGCATTGCTATTATAATGCCCATGAGATCTGACTGCAGTTACGCCTGTGAATTTTCTAAAAAATAAAGAAAAAACCTGCTGAGTAAGCCCAATGTGAACTCTTGTTTAGTGGAAAAAAAAATCTTGATAGAATATATTTTCACATGCACTGATTAGGTTTTTGCATACTATGCAAAATAATGCACGTTTAGTGCTTTTAGTTTTATATCAAGCCTTAGCATTCACTGATTGCTTATCTTTTACTTTGCTGGCACATTGGTGTTGATTACCATAGCTGATTATGATATTGACTTAGGTGATAAAACCATTGTTCCTTATAGGGAACGGTAAGTTTCCCCATGTTATTTTTCTGTACTTTATATTGCTATAACCCTAATGACCTGCATCTTTATTGAGATGTATGTGGAAGCAATTCAATTTTTTAAATGTAGGTCTTATAATATTACAAAGTAGATGTGGTTTCCAGTTTGAGAACTGGATTTGCCAGGGCTATCCTGCATGGCTTTCTTGAGGGCACTGCTGGGCCTTCTTACTTCCAGGTTCCCTCTTGAGCTTCTGTACTCTCAGTTCAGTATGGAATACTGCAGCAGTGATATGAAAGGACATAGTGTAATTGTACAAAATCTTACCTTAGCAGCAGATGTTCAGTGTTGCAGTGTTCACGCCCTCCCTTCCTCCACCCCTTTTTGCTTACCTTAGCAGCAGATGCCCTTTCCTTCAGTGTTGCAGTGTTCACACCCTCCCTTCCTCTGTCCCTTTTTTCTTACCTTAGCAGCAGATGCCCTTCCCTTCAGTGTTGCAGTGTTCAGGCCCCCCCTTCCTCCGCCTCTTTTTTCTTGCCTTAGCAGCAGATGCCCTTCCCTTCAGTGTTCGTGTTCACTCCCTCCCTTCCTTCGCCCCTTTTTTATTACCTTAGCACCAGATGCCCTTCCATTCAGTGTTGCAGCGTTCATGCCCTCCCTTCCTCCGCCCCTTTTTTCTTACCTTAGCAGCAGATGCCCTTCCCTTTCAGTGTTGCAGTGTTCATGCCCTCCCTTCCTCCACCCCTTTTTTCTTATCTTAGCAGCAGATGCCCTTCTCTTCAGTGTTGCAGTGTTAATGCCCTCCCTTCCTCCGCCCCTTTTTCTTACCTTAGCAGCAGACGCCCTTCCCTTCAGTGTTGTAGTGTTCATGCCCTCCCTTCCTCCGCCCCTTTTTTCTTACCTTCGCAGCAGATGCCTTTCCCTTCAGTGTTGCAGTGTTCATGCCCTCCCTTCCTCCGCCCTTTTTTTCTTACCTTAGCAGCAGATGCCCTTCCCTTCAGTGTTGTAGTGTTCATGCCCTCCCTTCCTCTGCCCCTTTTTCTCACCACTCCTTTTCCTTTTTTCTTTCTGGATGCACATGTTCCTCCTTTTTCTCCTTGGAATGTTGTTCATCCAGGTACATCCGTATGTCACCTTTATGCCCTAGGCCAAGGGCAGGGAACATTTGTGTGATGTATGAAAACCTTTTTTAAAAAACTAAGACTTTGGTATACTGGCCAGACATAGGGCTACCCTTGGCAGGGGATCCCTTTAGTAAGGAATACTGCAAGAGTGATATGGAAGGACATATAAATTAAGATGTGATGCGAGACAGACGAATGACAAAGGGAATGCAAAAAAAGATAAAAAAAATTATGTAGTTATGTCACTGCAGAAGACTGTCCATATAACAGCAAAAGCAATGCAGCTGTTCATTGCCTACCATCTTGCCACAAAGACTAAGACACACACATGTGCAGCATAAGAAATATATATCTGCTCTTATTAATCACTTTCTTAGCATTGGATGGAAAATAGATCTCCTTATGCACCTTACCCATTCTATGAACATTTTTTAATTACAATCGCACCATTTGATACCTTTGCACAGGCTATAATATGTGAAAGAATCCAGAACTGGGTGTGAGTATCACAGGATTTACCTACAGTTGGCATGGTTTGATCACAAGGGCAAAAGCAGAAACAACCGTGGTTAATTCTTGCGACACCCACATGAGTGGATTATTATTATATAATGGCATCATTTTTAAAGCAGCTGCTCCTTTGTTATACAAAGTCTTTGTATAACTGGACTTTAATATTCACCTGCTTCTTCTTACCTGTATGGGATTGTGAAGCACGTATTGTGTATATGTTCAGCACATATGTGCCTACACTTCAACAGAACATTTTCTCATAGTGATAGTGGTTTGTGTTACTAGTTAAAATAAGAAAAAAAAAGGATCAGTGTGCCATATTTTTGGAGAGGTTTCTATTCCTGGTATCCTGACCCATCTTTTTTGATACACACACACGTGGATTACTGCCATTATAAAATGTTACTTAAAAAAAGAACTGACTTTTTTAAACAATTCCATTGTAAAACAAACTCCAGTGTTCCTCCATGGCTTCTTCAATGTGCAAGATTGTAAAGTATGTACATACATGCCAGTGCTTGCAAAATACATGGTGTTATAGTGTTTTTTCATAGCAGTTTCTGTTACCAGTTATGACAAGAAGGAAAGTATTGGGATATTATATTTTGAAGTGTCATGTGCATCGTGACATATCATTTTTTAATTTAACAGATGAATATCCAGTGGAAAAATAATGAACAATCAAGACATTTTTAAAGTTGAGCTCTTTTGTTCTTTGCTCACCAGAAAGAAAGTGAATTAGTTTAAACGTTTCCTTGAGTGTTCCACATTTTCTCCTTAGTTTGTCACTTCATGTTTTTTCAAGTAGTGACCTTGAAGACTGCTTTGCTGCTCAGACTTTTATTTGGCAGGAAGCACTAATAACAGCATGGCTTACAAAGAAAAAAAAGCAGGTGTGATCATGGAGTTTGGTAGCCATGCCGTAAATATTACTGCAAGGCTACCAAACTTTTCTGTGAGTTACCATGGATTTACTAAAAGCACACTGATTGTGTTATCCAATCAATGTGTACACTTTTGAATGATAAAAATCCTTTATTGTGTAATAAGGATTATAAAAAATATCACAATCTGAAAATATAGGGATGGCATTGGTTAAACACTGGCAAAAACATTATTATTAAATACAGCAAAACAATGAAATGGCCATAGTACCTAACTCTTTAAGCCTCAGGTAACTATTTTACTCATTCAGTGATAGAAAATCATAGTTCTGCTGAAGTAAAAGGAAACTTTATGGAGCCACTAAAGTGAAAAATAAATGCTTTCATCTAGTAAACTTTTTTCAAGAGCTGTAGGCTTCTTCAGATCAATGTAAATGTTAAAGTAACAGTGCATCAACAGTAGTGTTCAACTGTACCGTGCCAAGCAGTTAAACTCAAGTTACAATCCAGCAGTTGCAGTACAAACTAATTTCCAACCCCTAAGGTCAGAGGTGTTGTCCTTTGTCAGTCAGGTTGTGACTGGGGTGGGGGAGTTATTAGGGTCAGTCTGAGGTGGGTGTAGGTGCGTCAGAAAAACAATAAATGGAAATGACATATAAACTGATTCTGGCACCTGAATCTGGAAAGAAATATATTATGTGGTTTTGCATTCACCCATGTGCTGTGCTCTATCAGACCAACTGACCAAAGGATGCATCCTGGTAAGGGTTACACAAATTGTGCATATTTATGTGGAGGCCATAGTCTGAATGATGAGAAGGTGCCTTAGTGAAAGAAATCCTGTTCATGAAACCCAGCTCACATCAACTGCTGGGGATACGAGTGTGTGCAGTCTGTGTTAAACTGAATTAAAGGCACGAAGTACCAACTAGGTGAGTAAACAAGGTGAAAAGAGGAAAACAACAGAAATCCGTAAACACATTCAAAATGTGCAAGCAATAGTAGTATATTATATCTATCTACTTGTAAAGTTCGAGAATTCAGTAACACTGAAGCAAGTCCGAGGGGGGAAAGGGGGCACGAGTTACTAATGGATGTTTACTTAGAGAGGGTGGAACAACAAACCTAATGCATAGACTGCAAGGAAGAAACCCATTAGGATCTGAAAACTTTATGTCATCCTGAGGTTCAAGGTAGTACAGAAATCGATTCCATAGTGTAGACAAGAAAACTAGAGTGAAATGTAGGAGTATAACGGAGAGAAACATCAGAACAACATAATGGGAATGGATAATCACTTACCTGCATTGCTCCTGTTCACCTAGCAATACAGGTGGTGTCTGCAGAAATGTGAATAATGGCAGCAAGACTGCTGCTGCACAGACAGTTGCCGGGTAGTCCAGGACCAACACTCACTCGAGCATTCTGACAGAGAACTAACATGCCCCTTAAAATATCAACCGTTACACTGGATGACTACTCCAAGTGCACAGAGTTTCTGGGTGGAACTGATTAGGTTTCTTCTGCTTCCCCATACTACAGCATTAATACCAGGATAGCTCCAACATGGGAATTCACCAATCAGATCTGTGTATGAGGTGATGAGGTGGTCCATGTAAATCCTGATTGGCTGATAAACAGTAATCCTGATGGATGTGTTCTTTTGGGAAGGCTCATGCTGGTCCCAGTTAAATGGATAATACTTCTGATGTTTCAGAGGTCTAAGGCAGAAATAACTTTTGATGTAAACAGTATCATTAGGTTGGGGGGGGGGTTTGCATGCATTTAATCTGATCTGCTACTGAAGTTATTTGTGTTCAAGTAGGCTCTCCATATCCCCTCTCTTAGTGGCAGTGGGGACACTAGCCTAACTATGAAAGGTGATGTGAGTTTGGTATTTTAAACAGGATTTTGTTTACAAAGGCTCAATAAAGTTTCCATTTAGTTCATCCAGTGTTTTAAGTATTATTATTATTATTATTATTTTTAAATACAAGAAACTGTTTCTGAAACATAGTAAAACAGGAAAGAGCAAGTTGAAGAAATTAAAAGAACTGACAACAGTTTAACTTTTTGATTCACACCTCAATCATGAAGTTTTTTATGCCACTGAAATTTATGAAAAATGTGAATAAATACTGCCTCAAAAAGAAAAAAAAAACATTGTGAAATACAAAGAAAAATACAAAAATATGGTACTGGAAATAATTTTCAAGGGGAAGTTTCATTCAGTTAATACCATGAATATTAATTCATTAATGAAAAAGGGGTCTAATCCATAAAAGTTAATTTTATCTCCCTCTCCTTTTATTTTCTGCTTCCTAGGTAGATCAGAATTCCAGATATAATAAGTAGTGATCCTTCACTAATCTGGTCATGGATCAAACTGGATGGTGTTTTCTTATGTGTGCTTTAGACTTTGGAATAATGCTATGGGCACTTACTAATTTACTGCTCTTACAGAAAAAGAAGTGGTTACAGATCCTGTTATTCACAAATATATCATGCAGACATCTACATGGTTTACATGCATTATGTTTATTACACTAAGTACCACTGTTCATAAACCTGAATCTAATTACTCCTTAGCAGTATACAACAGTCCTACCTCAGTTATTGAATGGTACACAGGAGCTCACACACCCCCATGGGAACCTTATTATAAGGTGTGTACTAAAATGGAGGAAGTGATGCAAGCAATCCCTAGCTTTACACACCCACCTATTGTTATAAACAAAAAAATCTGTATTCTTACTACTTGAGTCACATTTCTGAAGAAGTTCGACCTGTAACCATGAAATAAATGAAAGCGGACAAATGATGTAGGATTTATTAATATTATCTCGAACATACATGTAATCTCTGAAGCATAAGGCTTCTTTGCCATTAATATATAAAGACTACTTCAAAAAATTATTGGTCTGTTGCATTTTAGTCGATTAACTGAAGTAGTAAGTTTCTAAGTTTGCCATTTTTCGAATAGAGGTTTTCTATTTTTTTGTTAAGAATATTGTTGAAATGCCTATCTTAATATTCAAAAGAGAAAAATCTTAAACGACATTAATGTTATAAAGATTTGTACTATAAATACAGCCTCTCTTTTTAAATATCCTAGTACTAAGCAGGATTTCATATTTACTGTTTATTATACATGTCACACTGATAATGTTATATATCATGCAAAATGTGCAGCCTGTGATAGTTTCTATACAGGAAAAACAAATGAGAAGTTAAAGGAAAGGATTGGCTCACATCTATCAGAGATACGTAGAAGTGTGGAAACAGCTGTGTGAAGTAAGCATATTTTATCTATGGGCAGAGAACATACATTTAAATTTAGAGCTCTTCAAAGAATATAGTCAGGCATTCGAGGTGGTGATTTAATTTCTAGAACAGAAATGGCTGACTATAGATGGATAAATTATTTCAGGGCTGACATGTTACCAGGTTTGAATAATATGAATACTATTAAACCTGTGTTAAAAGCTAAACATGAGTTTTTGTAAGGATACAACATATATTTTATATATACATATATATATATATATATATATATATATATATATATATATATATATATATTCTCAGGCTGCGCACTATATCTATTATACTATCTGTAAATATATGTTGACTGTTGCATAATAATTACATAAAAAGTTTTATACTAATCGCGATTCTTGAAAATATTTTGATAGGCTGGCTTTTATATATAAAAATGGGGAGCGTGCAATTAGTATTTATTAAGCATTCATAGGTTCATAGGTTCATAGGTTCATACTAGGCTATCTGCCCGAGGGCATTTACAAGCCTAGCCCATAGTTTTGTGGCTTACGCCACCCCTTTAGTATGGGGAACTATACCCATTATTTTGCTGTGCCTCTGTTGAGCAGTGACACTGAGGTAATCCCTGGGGTATATCTGCGATCTCCCATCCATTGGTCAAGATTTCTCTTGAACAAGGCCAGCGAGGTGCTCTGCCTCACATATACCGGGATTTTATTCCACAGCATAGGAGTCTTTGGGTGATGAATCTATCCTCCAGCACGTCCTATTAATAGCCGTGTCGAGGTTTAAGTCTCCGCCCTTGTGGCTCTGACGGATCTAGATTTTTGAGGTGAAGCATATTCATCAAATCTGGGTTTGACATGGCCTTGTATGTTAGGCAAAGGTCACCTCTGAGCAAGCGGTGGCGACTGAATAGAGCTGGAGTTCTTTCAGTCGGGCAGCATAGGACAGATGTTTGAGACCCTTTATCCTTTTGGTGAGGAACTTTGTGGCCTCTCCAGCTGCTGCAAGTGTCGGGTCAGATACATTCCGAATGGGGCATTGTACTCAATCATTGGTCTGATGAGTGATGAGTATAGGAGACTATGACCTCCCTTGATCTAGATGAGAATCCCTTCATGATAAGGTGGGCAATGTAGAAGGTCTTCCTAACTACTTTAGCTACATGAGTGTCGAATGACAGACTACTATCAACCTGGGTCCCCAGGTCCCTGATAACTTCTTCTGTACTCAGTGGATTGCCACCTATTTGGTAGCTAGGGGTAACCTTGTTTTTCCCGAAGGGTATGACTATGCATTTTTTGGCATTTAACTTTAGGCCATGGCTCTGGCACCAGTTATCCGTTTCTGTGTTATACTCGAATGTTTTGCTGACTTTATTGCTGCTGTTTTTGTTTTTACTTTTTGGAATAAATCTTCAGTCCTTGTTTTTTTGTGCTGCTGCTAATTTTGCTTAAACAATTAGGGGATCATATAATTTGGCTAAAATGGCAGCACAAAGTTTTACCCCTACTCAGCACTGACCTTAAAATTAATTCATACTATCGCTGATGGGCTATAAGGGTGCAGTAGTGAACTCTATAATTCACTGTTTAGAGAATGGACTCGCACTTAATTCTTTAGAATTTCTGTTTCTGGACCCTTAATTTTGGTCTCAAACTCATGCTAGGAAGACATTTCATGGCCTTTATGAATATATTATCTTTAAACTCCTAGAAGGCACATCACCATAAATAAACAAGAAAATAAATAAACAAAATGAATTCATATCCCCTACACCTCCTGCAACTTATATATATATATATATATATATATATATATATATGTTTATCCAACTCCGAACACGGAAAGTCGAACACGGCAATGTCGAACTTCAAAATCAAGCCTAGGAAAGGTTTTAACATGGGTTGAGATAGGTGTTCACTGCTATTGCTGAACTTCAAACCTCACTCAACTCATCTCAAATCAAAACTCCCAAGAATGCACAGTGGTGGAGAAAGGGCAAATTCCCATCCCATACTCTACCTGAAACATGAATACACAGCTGATTACAAAGTCTCTAAAGCTGAAAAAAGAAGCAAAAGGAACATCCGGCATTTCAAACATTCAAAATAAGTAGCTGCAACCTTTTTTCCTTCCATAACTTTTTACATCTCAAAAAATAGAAGCCCACAATAACACACACACACACACACACACACACACACACACACACACACACACACACACACACTTGCAAGAATACATGCCTACATGATATCTAAGAATAGTACCCTTCAAAATAGTCAACTAAGCATAGCTCTTTGGTGTACAAATGGGGTGAAGGCAGAGTGATACCTCAAGTGGCTGCTGTTAAACTTATATACAGAATGACTTCTCTTCCCTACCCTCAAAAGACAACTATCTTCTGTGTGCCACTCTGAAATAAGACTGGGAAGAGACTGAAAGAAGAAACGGACCAAAATAAATTAATTTGCTACTGTGAGACGTATACAACCATAACCCCCCAATAAAACTAGTATGTGTCTCATGTCTGATTGTGAGGAAAGTAAGAGTAACAGCAATTACACTACTTTATTCAAATGTGTTGGTCCTAAACTGAACACTGCCTGAAGATAAACTTTAGTCACCTTCTTTGCACGTCTCTGAGATTTGTGGAAGGGGATTAAAGAAATACTGATAACACTGTCCACAGCTTCTACACAAACTGTAACAAAATTCTGTGCCCACCTCAGAGGGCCAAGTGTGAGAAATTAAACTATTAAGAACCACACTATCCACTGCCCCCATATAAGCTACAGTGACCTTTCATGTGCATCTCTAAGCAGGGCTGGTTTTAGATTAGATGAGGTTGCAATGTTATACATACCCACAGATAAAAATTAGTAACATTACACCCGCAAGTTTATCCACATATAATTATGGTAAGGAACAATGTACACATTTTTTTACCTGGAATATACAATTTTGTTTTACCTGGAATATACAATTTTTTTTTACCTGGAGTAATTTCCTGGAATCATCATCATCAAACTATGAAGTATCCAAAGTCATTCTCTATTTCAGTATCAGTCACTGTCTAGCTTCAAGTCAAGGCATGACACATGGCTCTATTTTGTCTTGTGTATGTAACTGTAGGGTATGGTAAACATGCGAGATAATCCTGAGAATTTTTTTTACAGGGCCTAGCACCTACATAACAGTATTTTGTGACTCAGACACATGTTAGCTGCAATGAGGAAAGACCTCATTATTGGCTAATTTCCATCTTTCTGAACCACAGTTACTATCACAATCTGCAGATCATTGTGGATCTGCATATCCCAGTAGTAAACTGCTGCTTGTGTAGGCATTGGCACTCTCCAACACATACGCAAGTATGCACAACACACACACAACAGTCCCTGTGGTTCTTCCCACCCCCTCCTAATACCCCGTAAATGCTGATGTGCTGTTACAGCATGTCTAATATCCCCTTTTAATTAGTGTTCCCCCTACCCCCCATCCCTGTCCTGAAGTCAGTCCCCTTATACCCTTCAGTATCGACGTATCCCTAATGTCTAGCATTTCCTCCTAATCCCTGTACTGTCAGTGCCAATGTGGCATTTTCACTGCTGAGTTAGACCTGGTGTCTAGTATTTTTGACTTCCTCCCTGATCCCTGTACTGATGTCAGTGCCAGTGTGGCATTTCATTGCTGAGTTAGCCCTGGTGTTTAGTATTTTCTACTTTCTCCCTGATCCCTGTACTGATGTCAGTGTAGTTATGGCAGTTCAATGTTGAGCTGTCGCTGGTGTCTAATGACTCTTGCCACCTCAGATCCCAATGTCATGGTCATGGTAAAACGTTGAACAAGTGACATGGTAGCATCAACTATGCTGATCTACACAGTGTGTACGTGTCTTGCTTGAGGCACTTCTATGGGGCACATCCAGCATCACCCTTAAATGCGTCACACTTTAATGAAACGGAGAAATGTACCATCTTTGATATGAACAAATTGTTTCATGCAATTCAGATGTGTAACATTTTATGTAACCAAAGGAAAAAAGCAAAGGTCCAAAACAGTCAATTTTATTATACAAAGCTTTCAAATCAAGGCTGAGATACCACATAATATAGATGTTGATAATGCAGCCGTTGGTGCAGTAATGAATACTAATGAAATAAGAAAGGATTCACAAAAAGAAATACAGCAGCAAGAACAGCATCCAAATGAGCCAGTAGTATGTCCAAAAAAAAGTTTTTTTTTTTAGCTCTAAAATCATCCACTGTACAACAGACTTTACATCTTCAACTTCCACTTCAGATTGCAGCCCAAGAAAGATCCAGAAGCAGGATGAGAGGAAGCAGCAGGAGTAGACGGAAACCAGGCAAGGGACTGACCATACAGATGGGGATCGGAACCTTCACAAAGGTAGGACCAACTACTCGGAGCCAAGTAGTAACAAAATAATGGATAATGTTTGCAATATTGTTTTAAATTTGTCTGATATTACTTTTACTGATGCTAGACTGCGGTGGTGGTGCTGCGGTAGCGTTGTCACCTCACTGTAAGACGCTGACTGGTTCGATTCTCAGCTAGAGCGTCTTCTGTGTGGAGACATGCATGAATGGGCGTACCTTCGTTGAAGGTTGTGCATCAGGGCTGGCAACCTGGCACATAAAAATCAACTGCCAATCATTAGTGGACCAGAGTTCTACTGTGGCAACCCCTAACTGGGAAAAGCCGAAAAGACATAAACAAACAATTACTTTTACTGATGCTGAGTTACAGTTCTTAGATAAATGGTTAACATATATTCCAGCAAAAGATGGAAATTTAAATGATGCTTTATCTGACCTTAGCTTTTTTTTATGAAACTTAGACCTCAAAAGTATTTACAAGTATATTGAAACTATGCACAACCTGCAAGTTAAATGTACTAGTACTTTTATATCTAATAGTACACCTTGTACAAAAGTGTTTTACAAAATGTGTGTGAATGATTTGTATGATTTATTTTCGAGGAAAAATAGTAACAGATCTTTTAATTTAACACCTGAGGAAAGATGTGCTTTGAATGAGTTACTAACTAGAAATGACATAATTATTAAACAGGCAGACAAAGGAGGAAACATAGTGTTGATGAACACTGGGATTACAATGACTGGATGTTAAAATTGTTAGGATATGAAAATACTTTTGAGATAATAAATCATATACAGGCAAATGATGCTGTCTATAAAGTAAAAAATAAAAACTTTTTAAATATGATTTATTAATGGAGTGTTCTATCACACCAGACTTATACAATTACTTATCTTGCGCACATCCAGTAATTCCCAATACTTATGGCCTTCCAAAAATCCATAAAAATATTAAAAATCCACCAATGAGACTGATTGTATCAGGGAAAAGATGGATTACTACTGCTTTATCAAAATATTTAGAGAAAGAGCTGCATGCTATATTGAGACATAACAAGAGTCTTGTTAGAGATGTTAATGATTTTTCGTTATTGTTACATAACTGGTCAAAAGGAAACAGTGTTGCGAGATTACTTCTAGCCACCTTAGACATTAAGTCACTATTCACAGTCATACCTAAAGATGTAGGAATACAGTCTGTGAGAGAATGTTTAAGCATTTATAGTGGCTTAACTGTGACGAAGAAAAATATGCTGTGTTCCATGTTAGATGTAGTGGTTTCTAATAATGTGTTTATGTTTGGTGAAAGATTTTTTTCATTGGCTGTTAGGGGTAGCTATGGGTACCCCATTGGCTAATACTTATGCAAACATGGTTTTAGCTCATTGGGAAGAGCAAGTCATTTATGAATCCAACAATTTTCAGAACGCTAATTTGATTTTTTATAAGAGATTCGTGGATGATATTTTTCTTCTATGAAAGGGGATGAAAGAAGAATTAGAAGTTTTTGTGATACATCTGCAAGCTACAACTGCCTTTTTATCTTTTACTATATTCTGTTCTGATACCACTATTAATTTCTTAGATGTTAGCATTATGTATAATCAAATTTCTTTTGATACATCTATATACAAGAAAAATGTGCAGACAACAAGATATGTGCATGCACGAAGCATGCAGTCAAAGCATATACATAATAATGTTGTAAACAGTCAATTTCTGAGGGCCAGTAGATTAAACACTACCACTGAGGCTTTTTGAAAGGGAACTGGATGCTACGGCCTCAGATGTTGAGCTAAGAGGCTATAGCACAGAGTTAGTAGAGTATAATAAGCTAACTGTTAGAAGAGAAAGAGACAAAAGGGCCCTATCTGGTTTGCATAATGAGGGTTTGGAATCTATTTCTATTTTAAAAGAAAGAGACTTGTCTATTAGATATATAATGAAGTATAACAGCCGTACTTTTCAGATAAAGCCTGTTATACAAAAGAATAGGGCTATACTAAAATATGATAATGAATTGAGTTTACTTTCAAAAGAGAAAGGCATCTTAAGCAATATTTAGGTTATAAAGATCTATGTGCAAAGATGACTAAGAAAGTAGGTAATGATGCTCCAAAAGCTATCATCCCATGTAATAGTTGTATTTTACATCTAATGAGTTTATACACCCTTGCACATCTAAGAAATTTGTGTTAAATAGGTATGCAACCTGTAAAACTCAGGATGTTGTTTACCTGGCAAACTGCACAGCTTGTAACTCATTCTATGTTGGAAAGACCAACGAAAAATTAAAAGAAAGAATTGTTTCACACACATTTGTCATTCGTAGAAATGTCACTACTAACCCTTTGGCTAGACATGTAATAAATGATGTACGACACAGTTTTAAGTTTCGTGTTTTATCACATATAACTCTGGGAAGTAGGGGTGGTGACCTTATAAATAAGACAGAAATTGAAGAATACAAATGGATTAATTATTTTGGGGTTGACTACCCCCAGGATTAAACACCACAAATAGTTTAAAACGTTTATTAAAAGAGAAATATTCCTACATACTGTAATTACTATGGTTAACAAGTATATGCATAATTCTATATACAATTTTTATTATTTTATATGCTTTTGGATATTTATGCACGTGACTACTTATTTTTGTTTTTATTGGATAGCTTTTTATATATTAATGGGCTACAGCTTGTCGGTCTTAATTAACACTGAAGAAGAGTTTGTTGACTTGAAAGCTTTGTACAATAAAACTGAAGGTTTTGAACCTTTGTTTTTTTCTTTGGTTGAACTTATTCTGCTACCATTTGGTCCTATCTTGACTGTTTAGACAATTTTTGTGTTTTTGTTTATTTTTCTAACATTTTATGTAAAACAAGATTTTTGTACATCGTCATTGCTATAATAAAACAGAATAATTTTTTTCTCCATGTTCTCCATTTGCACTTTTTCAGTTCTTTGTCAGCAAAAGTACCCAAAATAGCTGACAAAAATAATAAGAACAAAATCATGGCAGGTGACAGATTTTAGTAGTAGTAATAGAAAAGGTCAATTGAAAGAAAGCAACTCTCTAAAAGCACTTGTAAGTTGACGGCTACAAACTGAAATGAAAGGAATAGGAATAAATTCATCTGAATAATATAACTGCTAATTAAATCTATAGTAATCTAAAATCATATTTAACATGTAGAAAGATGCATAAGAAGATAAATAATCATGTTTAAAGACAGGGAATGGATTTTTACCTCTGTCAGTAAAATGAGTGGCTAATAAAGCATCTTTTGAAAGTCTAATACAAAATGAAAATCAGACTTTATACAAAACCCAAGTTGATTAAAGGTAGGAAACATATTGCTTATTGATTTTCTTGCCTTGTTTGTTTACTGTGACTTCCACAAATTCACTGTTTATTAGGCAAATGCAAAAATAACAGTTTAGTGTTTTTGGACGTTATTGGAGCTTGTGGATAAAGCATACAGCATGGCATATCTCAGTGTTAAAACTCCCATCTGCACAGAATTACTTATTGGTCTTGCATATCATAAGCTGAAAGTGTTTGGTATTTAAGTCCCTCCACAGAGATTGGCATAGCCACTTTAGGACTGAAAGGTCACAATCTTGATTCATGGCCAGGAGGAGGAACTCCCCACTTTGACAAGAACCTTAATTTGACTACTATGTGGCAGATGTTGCACCTCTTCTACTGTTGTGACTCTGGGGGAGTGAAGCTGGTATTTGAAGTGATGGCGGCAAGAAGTTCAAGCTTTGCATGTTTAGACTTACCAAAACCTGGCAAAACTGAACAGTATGCATTACAGACAAGCTTGAAGCAGACCGCTGAGAGAAGGGAATTTAAAATAAAAGTGATGGACATACCACATATGTACAGAGGAGTAAAAATGTAGGATGCTGACACTAGATCAAGTTACTCATGTCCAGAATGTATATTCAATGAAGTTAAGAGAATGGAAGAATATTTTTAGTGTTTACTTGTTCACCATAAAATTAAATAAGATGCTTGACATTAAAAATACCACCTAGAAGTGCACACCACTGGTAGTGACAAATAGCAACCATAATGTATTTGCAATGTGTTCTAGTAAAACAGAGAAAGTTAAAGATGTTCTAGATATTAATCAATACTTTTACAATATATTAAAGCAACAGGTCAACAACAGTGTCATTCATATTTTATATACATACACTTATTCAGCATTACCAAAATGGGATGGCCCCGGTTTATTTCAGAGTAGGTTAGAAAATGCCTGAAAATGCTTTGCATTTAAAACAAACTAACTTTGTCCAACTTCAAACTATTCCTGAATAAAGTCAGATGTCTATGAGTCCATGAATGCATGTATCAAACTATAAATCATTGGTAAAGATGCTTTAAGGCAAATCTTGAATTTTGCAATTTTGTGGGTATGGACATGTGCATGTGTAAGTGTGTTCCAGGATAAGGAGTTCTGATCTGTAACAAGTAAGGCTCAATAATTTTGTAGGGCCATGAAAGAGGCTCAGTGTGACAGGCACGAAGAAGTACCTCAGGACTACATCATCTACAGAACTGCATTAATCACCATTTGCCTAAAGTAAAACAAATCTCTTGCAGAATGACAAGTTTAAAATAAAAGCTATTCCGCTACTATAACTATTAAAAATTATGTAAAATTGTAATATATGCATGTCTGAATATAGACACAGGGTGTTATATAATGAAATAAATATAACAGATTTCTTATTCATAAATTCAAGTTTAGTACAAAGATATAATGCAAATTTATGAGTCTCACTTTGTTTGTACATTCCAAAAATGTATTGATCTCACTTTCATATCAGGTATATTACTTTTACAGTAGTATAGTTTGTTTAATATTTACACTTGGGATCTGCAATATCTAAAAACTTTGCTGATAAAGATGTATTGGTTAGTTTGTGAGTGCGGGAGTGATTATTTTCTGAGACAAACTAGCACTGTGTCCAGAAGGATTTGTGCTCAATTACTGAAAGGACATGCCTCTGTACCCATGTGGCCATATAAAATATAATCCAGCTTATCAGAAAATGGATTGATAAATGACTACTGCTCCATTTATAACTTTATTAAGAGCTTCCTGACATATATGAATCTTGCAATGTATCCATATTCGAGGTATCAGACAGTACTATAGATGTATGTTTGTTGCAAAGAACACATGATAGTGCTAGACTGAATGAAAAGATATCATGCAACTTCCTCAGTACTCAGAGTTTTATTATACCCATCATTTTTTTTTTTCAATTTGTTTTGGTAGTAAGTCAGTCAAGGATATAGTTTCAGACTTTTCATCAATACATTACGTGCTTGATTATAGCACATCCAGGTGGGTCTTCTTTTTTGTGGAGGCAGATAAACACATTGTTATTAACTGGTGCTCTTCCTTGATTTCTGGTCTCACTCCCTCTCTTTCCCTCTGGTGCATTTTCCTCCTCTCTAGTACCTGACAGTTACTTTTTAGTGATAGGCTGGATTAATTTCTAAGCAGAAATAAGGAAATAGATAGTAGATAAGGGCATGTAGGTCAGTGTCATTCGCTGTGCAAGAAAACTCCAGTGCAGTTATTATACCGCTCTCATACCAAATCACTTATTCATTCTTATGAATGCCTCTGCCTGTGGCCCCTGTTTTCACCAGAGTTTAAAGTACTAGGTGTGCTGCCAATACAATGAAGTACTCTCCCCTGAAAAAGATGAGCAGGCTTTGCAACATCATTCCTTTCTTTCTCTTTCATCAGTTCCTCTAGTGCCTGAGCAACATGCTAAATAAACCTAGGTAATATGGGTCTTCAGCAGGGCTTCATCTTTCTGCCGCCCAGAAAAAAACATCCATACAAGTAAAGCCATGAATTGAGTCCTTAGGTCCAGTAACATGTCACATTGTATGGTCTTCCTTAAAGATAGAAACTCAGTCAATCTAAACATAACAAGGCTTTGGTAATGCTTGTCCTTAAGTAATGTCTAATTTTACATTTATCATAGAATTTACAGAAAATGTTATTACATATGAATGTATTTTCATTTTGCATGTCTTGACCTCATTGATCCATGTATTTTGGCTTCTGGCTCAATACTATACTGAGACTATCTTTCTAAGAGTGGCTTATGTATTTATTTAACCTTTGTTTTCTGGGAAAGTCTGGCTGGGCACAAAGGTCCCTTTTTTTATCAGAGACCTGGGGAGAAAATCTCAGTGATTTAAAAAAAAAATAAAAATTGTGTGTAATAATTTCTCTCTTGGCCTCTTGTATGCATATGAAAATGGGGTCCTGTGATCTTGACTGCCTGCCTATGCATCTGGCATGGGTTATAACCCCCGAGTTTTTGAGTGTTCATCTTACAGGTTCATAGGTAAATACTATGGTGTTGGTCTTTGGACTATTCCAAGCCTAGCCAATGACCAGAAGCCAGATATCAAACCATGTAGTTCGTATCTGTGAGGTAAAGACCTTAACCATTACCATTATGGGAACTCTCTTGTACTTTTTTTTTTTCAAATATAATTTTTATTAGTTTTGCAAGATTTATAACAGAAAAAAGAAACATATCAAGACACAGTAGAAATTTCACCTTGAATGTCATCCCAGTAATTGGAGTATAAGAGCAATTGTTGATATTTGATGTTTATCAAGAGCTTGTAGGCATGAGATGATATTTTGTTCATAAGGGAACAGGTTTTGATAATTTATTGTGCTAGAGTTACGTCTTGTTCACTCACTTTGGCATTTGTGAATTTTTGTTTTATTAATAATTTAAGTTGCCAACATGGGGTCTTATCTACTTGGGGCCCCAAAACATTTTTTAACAGCAGCAAAGTTCTTGGAATGGTAAAAATGCCATACTGTGACATTTTTAATTATAGGAAGGCTAGATAGGTTTATCATTTTATTATTCATTTTTATATTTGGGTTTAGGTGAATTTTTGGAGAACAAGAAGAGTATCCTGTAGATTAATAGAATGTAGCAATGCTTGAAAGATATTAATTTTTTAATGTAGGTAGAATTTTAGATTTGTATTCAATGTCAAGCATTAAATATGGGATAGAGTGAGGATTTAATTTGAGTGATTGCATATACTTGCACCAGATTTTGACCCAGATTGGGGTCCATGTATCGACCAATGGGGAGGAAGAAGCATTGTTGTAAAGCATTCTAACAGTGTTAATCATAAAATCAGGGAAGTTGAAGTATTGCATGGTTAGATATAAGAAATTTAGATCCACATTGTCAAAAGCTTTAGTGGCATCAGGCATGGAACTAAAGCAAGCAAGCAGGATGTACTTTGGATGGTTATCATTTTTAAGAAATAACATTACTGTGTCTAAAGTGAGAGTATTATCGCATAGCTGTCGTTTCATGAAACCTATTTGCCAGAGGAAATAACTGAAGCCAGAAACTTCTGCATTCTACTTGCTAGGATAGACATCAACATTTTTATATCTATATTAATCTCTATATTAATTTATATATTTATTATATTTTAATTTAAATAAAATATATATTATAATACTTAACATCTATGTTGAGAGCATTGGGTCTGTAGCTAAGAGGACTATGCTTATCAGAATTAGTTTTCAAGATAAGGATTGTTTTAGAGTAGTTGGATTGCTCTGGTTGTTAACTCCTCCAGCAGCTGATGCATGGAGTACCACAGGGCTTGGTGCTGCCTCTGGTTTTATTCATGGTTTATCTGTTAAAATTTCAATAATTTTTTTACATTTATTAAAATGATGATACTCCGCTATACCTCTCCTTTTCACAATAACATGTGTCTAATTCTTCCGTCTTGACTCTCTCAAGGCCATCTAGTGCTCGATGGCTTCAAGCCTCTTAAAACACAAAGCTTCAAAGATTTAAAGGTTTCAAAACAAATTAATTTAATTAAGCATCTGGCATTTAACTGCATTACAATTCTTTACCAAGTGAACAATTACCCAACAATGACACAGCTACATTCTGCTTGGGCATAATAACAGAGACTAAATAGCAGCAGCAGTTCTTAAAAGATTTGTGTTTTACATAAGTTTTAAACACAATTTTAATAAGTAAACCTTAAAAATAAAATCCGTCTATTACTATTTTTGCATGTACTTAAACAGTTTGACTTGAGCTTGAAATCCTAATAGAGAGGTGTCTATTTGTTTAACTGTCAACTTTCAGTATTTAACAACAGGGTTATTTGTTTCAGCCCAATTGTGTATTTTTACTGCATTTTTATTACAGTGATTAGATTTTAAGAACCTAAGAGTAAAAACTAATTCATAGTTTGGGAAGCACAAGCCAGGAAGCTCACAATGATTAGAATGTATTGCTTATCACAAAAGGGTCACTATATGGCACCTCAGTATAGTCCCGCTTTGCACAAATTCCATACAGAAGGTTGAACATTTACAGTGTCACTTTCTCTACAAATGATGGGTAGGGTAATATTTCATATTTAAACCCTAGCAAATAATGAGCACAGGGATGATTCGTCATGCTGTCAGCCTTATTTTTGTCCTGCACTAAGGAATGAAAACCACACCATGAGTCAATTACTGGTACTCTAAAAATACTAATTGTACTTCTCTCTTAGGCATGCCCTTGTTTTATATCCCCATTTCAAAAGCAAATAAATTGTACACTTTCTGAAACTCAATAAAAAAAGATATCACATTTACGCAAGTTCATCATCATAGTATGCACTTGATTGTATATTCAAAAATAAATTTACCTTTTCATATTACTTTGTTTAAAAAGTTATGCTTTGCTTAATCACATTTTATTATAAAACAAGCAGCAAATTAGAAGTGAAAGCAATACTGCATTTAAATTCTTGAACTGTCAGAATAACAAGGCGCTTTCATAAGTGGTTTTCCACAGGAACACTTTGGGTATCGAATCAGAACATTTTCTGTAGTCTAAATAGATGACAGTTTAGTTTACCTAGAATCTCAGGTCTACATATTTCTGGCGCAGATGCAGGATGCTGTCTTTTTTTATCTTCTTTCTGGAATATCTATTAGACACCTACTGAGATAACCTCTGTAAGTACTTAATACTTTGTAAATAACCTTATAATATACAGTAGAGAGTTGATTACCTGAACGTCAATTATCCGACCCAGCCTTCCAATGTTTTGAGGTAGGAAAAATCATAAAGTCTGAATATGTAAACATTATACATATTTTCTTGAGCATGTTTTTTGAGCTTGTAACCAGCTCATGTGTGAAAAACATTCTTTACTGTCTAAAAAATGCAAAATCCAGAGCATATACAGAAGCAACAGGCAGTCCATCAGAATGAAAATTGTACGACAATTCCAAAAGTCAAAACGAATTCAAACACTCCCGTTTGTAAAAACAACACCTTTTATTCAAACAAACAGTAGTAAGCGCTTTCACCCTAAGGCTTCTTCAGACTATAAAACAACATAAACTTCCTGTCTTTATAAAGCAGATGGTAAAACCAATAAATCAATTAAGTTCATGATGTCATTAATCTCAATTGAGAATTTAAAGCGAAATGCATATTCAAACAATGTATATGTACATATATAAAAAACTTTTTACATACATAAAGAGCACTTATTCATAAATAACATATAACAAACATATACACAATGGTAAATATCTAAAACTAAATCATTATATAATTAAAAGAAACTAAACCAAAGCATTATGCTTTGGTTTAAAAAGTCTTATTTTACGTAAAAAGGGATGTAGGCATACTTTATCATTAATTCCTGGTGGTTTATCCGCTCTACAGCGGATAATCCAACGTGCCTCACATTCCTCTGTATAGTTGATTAAATTACCCCCTCTACCACCGGGTATTATGTTTTGCATGACAGAGAATTTAAAACAATGCAATGGACCATATTGCTTGCAATGTTTTGCTAAAGCATTATTTTCAGAACCCATCCTAATATGGTAAACATGCTCCCTGATGCGTTCACGTAACTGATGATTAGTTTTCCCTATATAAAATGAAGTGCATTCCACACATCTAGCAAGGTAAACTACATTTTCACTGCGACAATTAGTTTGAGTTTTAAAATGATAATTATAACCTGTATTAGGATGTTGAAACACATTGTCAGTATCTATAAACTGACATTGTCTACATGAATTACAGGGAACAGTGTTATATATGGGAGTAAAATACGTAGTAACTACACCACCTGAATAATGACACAACTTCCGTTTTAGATTCAGCTTATTCTTATATAAGAACTTGGGTTGACGTCCCACCACATTGCTTATATCATCATTTAGCGATAGGATGTCCCAGTGCTTCATAACAATGCTCCTGATATATATAACCAAAAAAAAAAAAAGAATGGGACAAAAACTAATTGAGATACAAAATGAAATTGACAAGTTAAACCTAAACCTTATACCAAATGATAAATCTGCACTAGCTAACATAAGTAAACTAAATAAGAAATATCAAGATATCTTACAACTTAAAAATTCTGTGAATCTGGAGCAAATTAGACTGCAATTGTATTCAAAACCAAACATATATTAAAATCTCACTGCCAATTTCTTACATTTCACTGAGAAATGATCTAAAGAGGCAACAGAGTTTCATGTCATCCTGATAATTAATGGAGTTTCTTTGTCACTGAGATGTATAAAAAGCTTTGTAGGAAAAAAGTAGATAAAGTATGCATCCCCACACATTTACATAAACATTGCAAAAGGACAAGGTTTAAGGCTATCTTGGTTGACCAGTAATTGGGAATCCTATGAGGAAGCTCTCAGGACATTAGAAAAAGACATTTTGAAGAGAGGCTACAAACATAATGAATGTGCTCCATTATTTAATGGAAGTTACACTGATAGGGAATAGAGGCAGGGCATTCTTTAGAGATATTAGATTAATCTCTTATGATGATAGAGAAAACAGGTTGCAGAGAGACACTGGATGGAGGATGGTAATTTCTTACACATCCAACAATAGAGCCATCTGTGAAATAATACATAAGAATTGGAACGTTCTAGTTGTGGGCATGAAATTGAAGGAATTAGTAGGCGAGTCACCAAAACTGACATATAGGAACAGTAACTCTCTAAAAAGGCTTTTCTGTTATGAGAAGGATAGAGTAGCTAAGATAGATTCTCAAAGAAGTGGGATTTTTGCATGTAGATAATGCAGTTTTTGTTCTTATATGGCAAATAGTAAGTTTACACATCCTACCAGTAAAGGAACTTACGGATTTTCCCATTATATGAATTGCCGAATAAGGGATTTTGCATATCTAGCCTACTGCATTGCATGCCTTGTTATTTACGTTGGTAAACCAATCCCATACTATGTGAAAGGGTTAGAGAACACCTATATGCAATAGAGAAGGGAGACTATGTAAATGCTTTAGCTATGCATGTTTCTAGTAGATACTCTAGACATACGTTTTTCTTCTTAGTGCTAGAACTTACCTGTAGGAGTCCAAGGCTAGGTAATACCAGAATCACCATAGAGCAAGCTGAAGTTAAATGGATTATTTGATTACAAGAAGATAACTTTAATGGACTTAATGACAATATTTCCTTAAAGCCTTTCCTTTATGATAGACCTTTACCCCATTGTTGCAATTGATTACCCCCTTTTTAGAGATCTATGTAGCATTCAGAAGTTTCCATATTAGTTTATTCTTGTTTTCCCTCTGTATTTATCATCACATTTTAATCTTTCAATAGTTGATTTTTATAAAAGATTCATGTTATACTTTTGTTGTCTCCCATTTTTTGTTGTGAGCTGTTTATCAGATTTTAGTTTTTTTTTATTTTATTTTTAGTCCTTCATTTATTCATATTGTTCATTCACAAGGGTTAATATGCCTGATATTTTTAGTAGGGCTACGTGCTCAACAGTATTGCAATTTTTCTAGGACACAGAGTTGAGCTATTTTATTTAGCATTTTTGTAGGTCATCACTTTACTAGTTTTGACTTCATTTTGATGTGTGTATAGTATTAAGAGCTCATGATTCCTGTAGAGATTAAGCTCTTTTATGAATGAATGCATTTTCATGTGTAATATGCTGCATTCTTCTGGATGTTGTCTGTTATGACATTGACTGTTTCATTTGCACACATTTTTAATTTATGCACAAGATGCTTACCTATAAGTGTTATTTCAGTTCGATCACTTCCAGGAGGGTTATGCATCCAAGGGTTTTGCCACTTTTCCAAGATACATAATAAGTTGTAATTTGTTCAGATACATAAATGGCACGTTATTGTTTTTATATGTCTTGAAATGTATTACCTCAACAGGGGATTATATTATTCATTGGTGCTTTCCTTATACATGGCTTGATAGTTGATCTGGAGTCAGGGGATTTACAGAACATTATCTGACTTTAATATAGTTTTGAATGCATAGCATTTATATGTACTTTGCTCTATATAGTGAGATTCTGGTGCTGTTTATAGTTCTATATGAGCTGATTGGATAGTATAATTTATTGAATGTCTTGTGTTATAGTACATCGATTAAGACTCAGTATGTAAATGTTGGTCAGTTTGTGATGGTCAAGTATGAAGAAGCATCTTTGTATAGATGCGAAAGTACTTACTGTTCTTTAATAAACATATTACATAATTGGAGCCTTCGGCAGTGTTTGTTCCCTCTTGGTTCTTATTTTTGCAAATGCATTCAGTTAATCCCAAGAGTTTACATAAAATTGCAGTCGGATCTAAATATTTAAATGAGAAAAATCATATCAAAGAAATTGTATGAAAAGATAATAATCTGACTATTAGGACCACAAATTTAAAAAGTATTTTACAATGTTTTAAAAAGCATTATGAGAATATTAACAGCACTAGATCAATCACAAAAGACAATAAATGTATAGTTTCCTAATGGACAATATTCAAAAGAAATTGTCAAAAAATAGAAACATACTATAGATAAACCCTTTTCTTTCAAGGAATTGAAAGACCAAATAATAAACTTTAAGACAAACAAAGCACTGGGACTAGATGGCCTAATCCTAGAATTTTATAAGCTTTTGCCTGACAATATATTAAAAGTTTTACTCAACACATTCCAAGAAGTTAAAAAAATAATGCTCCTTCTATTACATCTCCCATTTTAAAACCTTGTACATCATACAGGCCAATCTCTTTGCTGAACACAGACTATACTATTTTTATGTCTGTTTTAGCAGATATACTAAATAATGACCTCTCTGAGTTAGTTGACAAAGACCAAACTGGTTTCATCAAGAACAGAAAGGTGCAGCATAATGTAATAAGTCTATATTCCTTAATAGACTTATCAAACAAAAAAAAGAATTATCTATTATAAGCCCTGACACATGATCAACTTAATAAAAAGCTTTGTCTAAAGTTTTACAAAAATATAACTTTTCTTTAAATTTTATTACACTAATCACAAAACACTACAGAATTGCAACTTACTGTGTAAAGACTGTTTCCTTTTTATCTAGTCCGTTTAAGATATTAATAGGTACTACACAAGGGAGTCCCCTTTCTCCATTACTTTTTGCTCTTTCCATAGAACCTCTTGCAAATTACATTAGAAATAACAAGAATATTAAAGGATATAAACCTTCAGATGGATTATCCCCGAAGATACAACTGTTTGCTGATGATTTATTAGTAACATGTGATAATGAAAATTCAAATCATTTACTTAACACTTTAGACTCTTTTGGAATATCTCAGGATTAAAACTGAATCATAATAAAATTCAAACACTTTTAATAAATAAGAAAGTTACCACAAAGTTGAAATATAGCAGGAATATTACTTGGGAGGATATGCACATTATATATTTTGGTATCTTCATTGAATCTAATTAAAAAAAAAATCACTCATGACTAATCAACACCTAATAAATTTGATTATACGTTTAATAGAAAACTGGAACAGACTGTTTTTCATATCTGAAGATAGACTAGCTTTAATTAAAATATTCCCCAAAATTCTATTTATTAGTCAAGTGTTAATACTTCCCCCACCTATGAACATTAAAAAGAAATTCAATAATATTTTACTTGAGTTTCTTTGGTACCCCCAAAAAACAAGAATTTCATTACAGTGGCATACCACAAGCTGGGAGGAGAGGGTATAGGACTTCCAAATACTGATTTTTATCTGAATTCTGCAATTATTAATACAGTGTTATTATGGAATAATACTTCTTATACATCTTATTGGAAGTTAATTCATGAAAGCTTACTATTAAACAATGAATATAGGGTTTGTATAATATTTTATTAAATACAGAGAATCACTTTTATATGGATCTTGAAAATATACATACAAAATGAGAGACAGAAAATTGTTTTCACTCCTTTTATAAACCAGATTTTATTGATGTTTAAAAGATTTATGTTTTCCAATCATTTGATTAAAAATGTATTGATTACCATTTACCCAATTGCTTTTACTAATGAATGTTTAATCTCTTTTGATATAAAAAAAATGCTAGAGTTTAAGAGAGGTGATCTATAATATTGAAATCAGTTCCTCGCTTTTGGTAAGATAAATTCTGCAGAAAACCAGATTGCTAGATACAGCTGACAGAACTGTAATTAGACATCCAATCTTGCAAGGAATGCATACATAAGAAGATCACAAATCACTAAAGGCATACAGTAAGAACACACCTAAAATCTTCCATTTCAACCATTAACACAGAGCCTAAGAACACTTCATATATATTTACAATCTATAAATTCTTAGAAATGATTTCAACAAGATGGACATCTCTTTCTGGAATTACTCTACAAAAGTAAACAAGCAAGAATTCACAATAAAAGATGAAAAAAAAACTCTCTTTAGAATCGGTGAAAGGATCGACATCTTCCCCATATTGGAGAATATATATACATGGAAATTTTTGCATAGATGCTTTCTAATACCTCATAAAATGGCAATAATATAAAGAAAGATCAAGTAAAATGTTGGAGATGTGGCTCACTAGATGCTGATTGGGTGCTTATGATTGTCAGTTGTAAAATAATTTCTTCATTTTGGGAAGATTTTAGATATTTTTGTAAAGCCTTATGGAATTATAATTGTATAATCTCTTGATTCCCTTATACTTTTTAATCTACCTGTTCCAGAAGTCATTCCTAAAAAACAGATATCTTTATTGTGGTCTATTCTTTCCATGGCAAGAAAAACTGTCACAAAAATAGGAAATCAAACTCTATTTCTTTATTTACATCTCAATTACTAAGTCGACATGTAACAATGAGATTGCAACTATAAAAATGAGAACAAACAATACAGTCAACCAGTTAATTGCTTGGAAGAAAGTGTTTATTCTTTTAGAAAAATATTTGTGTTTTCCCTTTGCATGCATTTTGTTATGGAGTGTGTGTATATCTATCTATCTATATATATATATATATATATATATATATATATATATATATATATATATATATATATCTAGTAGATATAAACGTGTGTGCGAAAAAAGACAATTAGAAAATATATACAACTAGAAAAAAAATGGAAGAAAACTTGAAACCAAACCTCACAGGACTGCAAACACCTTTGAATAAAAAAAAGAAACAGCAAACAATGAAAAGGAATTAAATTTAGAGAAATTAAATGAAGAAATAAAAGAAAATGAATGGAATGATATAAATACTTTGCAAGAAAAGAAGTGCTAAAGAGCACATTACAAAATATTCTAAAAGCAAACAAAACTAACATTAATGATGAACCTAAAAATGAAGAGAATCCAAAACAATGAATTAAAATACAACATTTATAAGTGTATAATTAATGCACTACTTTAGAAAAATACTTATATTTCAAGAACATAAACTAGAAAAAATAAGTCTAAGCCTACAATAAATAGTTTTTTGAGATATTTCAGTTCTTCATAGCTATTAAATTTACACTTATAATACATACATAGGCTCATAGGTGTGTACTAGCCTAATGGCCCTGGAGCCTTTACAAGCCTAGCCCACAGAAGTACCCTGGCATCATGCTGTCTGATGTTAGTTCCCACTGCCTCTATCAAGTAGAGCCACTGGAGTGATCCCCAGGGTGAACTTTCTATTTCCCACCCATTCATCAAGATTTCTCTTGAAGAGGGCCAGTGAGGTGTTCTGCTTGACATGTATGGGAAGTGTATTTCACAGTATGGGTAGTCTCTGGGTTTTGAACCTGTCCCTCCAGCATGTTCTGTTGATTGTGGTAATGAGGGTGAGGTCTCTGGAGCATGTAGTGTGGAGGGATTGGGATTTTTTTTTAGATGTAGCATTTCTAACAGAGCTAGGTCAGACATGGCTTTGTAAGTCAAGCAGAGATCGCCTCTTAGTAGACTATATGTGACAGAGATTATATAAAGTTAAATGTACTTTCCCCAAAGCAATTAAATTATGCTTCAATGCAAAGGATGTATGCTTCTTATTAATACAAGGTTTTGACTGGTAAAGCAAGGGTTAACCTGATACAAGATTTTGAAATAAATGCTTCTCTAACAGCAGAAACTGCAAGGCTGAACCACATAAGACAACTTGCTTAAGCAAGCATGAAAGCAGTTAAGAATAGACAAGTAATAACAACTATGTGCCTGACACCTACAAAAATAATTTCTAAAACATGCTTAGTTAGTTTTACTGTAAATATGTTTGTCCAGTTAGCTTGTTTTTGTGGGCTAGACATAACTCTAAATGGCATCATGTTATAATAATAATATTTGGAACATACAAAGAAGGAAGTTAATCAACAGGGACTTTTTGTAAAGTCTTCAGATATAGCAAGAACAAAAATAACCAAAGAAGGACGTGGAACAGAAATCAGTCATGCAAACTGCAAGGACATTGAAAAACAACATCTGTTGCTTTGAAAAGATATATAAACTAGACATTGTTTTCTCTTCTTTAGAGATGTCTTAATCAAGGGTGCATTGATTTTGAGAGACTCAGTTTGTTAGTAACAGAGACTTTCTTCTAGTCATGTTCTAATAAAATTGAAGTAACTGACAGTGTTAACTGCTTGGTAAGACTTCTGTTTGAATACAATAAATAATAACGGATACAGTAGTGCATTGTCAGCCTGGTCACTTGCTGACATTTCAGCATAATTTAGCAATATGAGACCAAGAACAGCTGGATTTTTTTTTTTTTTGAGTCTGTCCATGTAGGACATGTGTTTAAGGCCTAGAATCGTGAGGTACTTTTGAAACCTTTTCAGCTGTTGCATGTGTCTAGTGAGGTATATGCCAAATGGGGCATTATACTCAATGACTGGCCTAATGAAGGAAAAGTAGAGAGAGATGATGACCTCTTTCTTCCTGGATGCAAAACCCCTGGTAATGAGATGTGTCACATAGAAGAACTTTCTGACCACAGTGGCAATGTGATTGTCGAAGGAGAGGCTGCTGTCAACCTGTGTCCCTAGATCTCTTATAATGCCTTCAGTGTTCAGTGGGCTCCCATCAATGTGGTAATTAGTGGGAATTGAGTTTTTCCCAAAGAGGATGATTACGCATTTTTTGGCATTAAGCTTAAGGTCATAGTTTTGACACCAGTTATTGATCTCAGTGAGACCTTTCTGTAGGATGTCTACATCACTTTGGGAGTTAATAATGGCTCCCAGCTTGCAGTCTGCGAACTTGGTCAGCCAGAGTCCCTCCATGTTGTCCTGGACTTCTTAGACATAAATGCCAAACAGGACCGGACCCAGGACTGATCCCTGTGAGACTCCACTTGTGACTGGTCAGCAGTCTGATTTGGAGTCAGATACATTCACACTGTGGGTTCTATATGTGAGCCAATTTGCAACCCACCTAGTGATATAGAGGTTGATGCCTAGTTTGGTGAGTTTATCCATAATTCCTGATTGGGGAATGGTATCAAAGGTTTAGGCCAGATCGAGGTAGGCTGTATGAACTGCCTTGCCCTCATCCACAGTTCTGGTTTCTGACTCAAAGAAGTCAACTAGGTTGAGCAAGCATGATCTACCTTTCACAAAACCAAATTGCATGGTAGCTAGAGTTTGGAGATTCCCTATATCCTTGTTAATTAGGTCTATGATGATGAGGTCCATAGCCTTACATATCAGAATTGTCAGGCTAATGGGGGGATAATTCCCAGGGTCTGTAATCACTCCTCCTTTATGGAGAGGGATGACTGTAGCAGTGTGCCATTCAGTAGGGACAAAGCTTGAAGTGAGGCTATGATTGAACAGGGCACACAGATGTGAGGCCAGTTCACTTTGTAGTTCATGCAGAACACATCCAGGGATATTGTTGGGTCCCATGGAAGGTGTATTCTTGGCCTTGGAAAATGCAGGTTTAACCTGTTCTGCAGTAATGCTGGGTGCCTGGCATTCCTTCAGTATTGTGAGTGGTCCTTTAGGGAAGGTGAGAGTGGTAAAGTTGGCACTGAATCTGTCAGCTAGTATGTTGGCAATATCTGTTGGTTCAGTATAGGAGGTACCATTGTGCACTAACTCAGAGCAAACCTGGGTATTGCCGTGGAGATTCTTAATATAACTATAGAAGGCTTTGTAGTTGTTTTTAGTGTCTGCCACAATTCTGCCTTCATAGCTGGCTTTAGAGGTTTTGATGAGGGATCTCAACTTTTTGTTGAGGCTAATACGTTTTTTCCAGTCTTGGGACTTCACCTTTGTCTGCAACCATTTCTTCCTTTTGTCGTAGAGTTTATTAATGGCAGAGAACCATCAGATTGGCTTCCTTTGATTGGAGGAAATCATTTTGATTCTGTTGGGTATGGCTAGTTCCATGCATTTACGTACGTGTTCGTGCAGTTCATTGGTGTATGATTTGGCAGTCATGCATCTATTTTCCTTTGACATGGGTACCGTGAAGTTAGCCACCTCTGTTTTTAGGAACCCAAAGTCTGCTTTGGAGAAGTTTTTCATGGTGGTTACCATTGCGGGGAGTGTGGGTGAGATGTGGATTTCTGCAGTGATTAGTTTGTGATCAGATCTAACCAGGGAGGAACTGACTATTGTTGTAGAGCAATGCTTGCCCATGTTAGTAATAACCAGGCCAAGGATGTTGCTTCCTCTAGTGGGGGTTGGAATGAGCTGGTCCAGGGCATTAGAATTGATGAATTCCAGGAAGCGTTAGGCCAGTGTTTTGGTGCCTGAGTAGTTTTCCCATTTGATGGAGGGGTAGTTGAAGTCATTTATTATGAGAGCATTGGGTTGGACCCTAATAATTTCCAGGGTGCATAGGAACATGGAGTGAGAGTCTTGGGACATGGTTGGGGACCTATAGCAGGCTACTACCTGATTTGCAGTCTTACCCAATGTTAGTTGTACCTGAAGTATCTCAGACATGTCATGCTGGGCTATTAGACTGGAGGTGTGCATATCCTGTATGAATATAGAGACACCATGGCCTTTGCAGCTTTGGTCCATGTTCTGGGGCCGAAAGATGTGGAATGAGTTGCATTCTGCTTCTTTAAATCAAGTCTCTCTTACAGCACAAATGTCGATGTTCTCCATTTTGAGGAGTGCTTCAAGCAAATGCATCTTGAGATTTAGCATTGAGCAGCATGACCCTAAAATAGCATTTATTTATAGCTGTTACAGTAGTAATTTGGTCTTTGGAACAAAACCTAAAAAGGCACTATGGGGGTGGCAAGAGCCTTAGCCAATATCCAGAAACCCAAGGGTGTATGTATATACATACAGATATATATATATATATATATATATATATATATAAAACACATATACTCACATACACCCACACACATACTTGCATATTAAAGATTTAAAAAAAAAAATCAAATAAGAATAACAGAAAAAACATTCTGTGATCCCCAGCACTGGACAAGTAATCAAGGAGCCTCAATCCTCACAAGTGGCATCAGTGGAGGATGAACAATGGGAGGATGACAAGGTGCACACACACACACACACACACACACACACACACACACAGTATTTTCAGATGCAGCTCTCCGGATAAAGTGCAATTTCCCTTAAGAGCACACAGACACATACTCAGTCCTGGGCTGGTTTCCCCCTCTTTCTACAGATTCCCCAATAAGACTCCCCACTGGCACAGATATAGGGTTGAGATCTCAGCTGAGTTCCCAAGCCAAGACCTCCAGCACATTCTCTGTACAACCAGTGCTTCATGTCCCTGCCCAAGTAGTTGACACACACACTCTTTGAATATACACACACCCACCAGGGAAATGCTGGCACAGGTTATTATCTATGCCTCCTTTTGCCCAGACTATAAGGTAGTTATCACTGCCACTAGCCAGCTCCTTATCAGCTACTTTAAGGCCCTTAACAAAGGGTGTAGGCTTCAGACATATGACAATCAAATACATATCCTCACATAAACATATAACAATGAATAGGGA
This sequence comes from Protopterus annectens, assembly GCF_019279795.1. NCBI lineage: Eukaryota > Metazoa > Chordata > Ceratodontiformes > Protopteridae > Protopterus > Protopterus annectens. The sequence continues at coordinate 383,320,134 of NC_056749.1, forward strand.
TAAATGTTCCTACTGTCAACAATACTGGAAACTTCTCCTAGAATATATATTAAAAGATTAAAGTGGGTAGTTCAGTGATCTTACTTCAATTAATATAAGTAGGAAGATATTCTAAGTTTAAACTCCATTGGTGACATAATTTAGGTGATTGTGATATACCTGCATCACTTTCTTTTTGCAATCCAATAGTATACATTTCTTTCTCTCTTATTCTCTTACCAGATGTTTTCTATTTGTAGCATGTATTGTGAATGGTGTATATAATTATGTTAGAGCTTTTCATTTTCTGATGGGTTTTGTATGCCTTTAAATGACTGTTTTGTTATTTATTGCCTTAAATAACATTGCAATTAACTGTCAAATGAAGTTTCACAATATAAAAATAAAATAAAACACTCTTAAAAAAAAACAAAAAAAAAACAAAGGGTGTTCAATCATACTGCATAATATTAATATTAATACAAATGGTAGTTTGACCAAGAGCAAGGCTATCATGAGTGCCACACAGTGTCACCAAATAAATATGCAAGTACACTCAAAACTTAAATATGTTTCACAAAGATCAGCCACAATGAAAGGTTTAAATATATTTAATAATAAAAGAACAAGAAAATACTCAGTATATATTCACAGTGACATGAGAGTTCAAAACCACTGGAAACATTTAAAACAACATTGCAGGATAGTTTCAAGTAAAGATAAACATATAAACTATGCTTCACTATATTCCTGAGTGATTCTAAGAATTACTATACCCTAGTTAGCTTACTTAAGATTAAGGCAGATGTGGTGACTGGATCTTCTAGTTGTTGTCAGGTCAAAGACAGAATATGGAATGCTGTCACTCTCTCTAAGAGACCTCTCAGATTAATATTTCAAATATTACTGCTGGGCTAGCTTGCAGAATGACATTATTTCTTGTCAACTGACTTCTAGCCCCTGAGCCCAAACAACCATTGACGGCAGCTGGTAGAATTTAGCATCCACCTAGAAAAATACATAGACAAGGGCTTTTCCTCAGATCTTTGGCAGATGCTGGAAGTCAAAAAACAATAAAACACTTCTAAGACCATACAGAAAGTTCCCTAATTTTAAACATTGTGTCCCCTTGCTGCATTGAAACAGAAATATATCATCTTTTATTGCATAGCCATAAAATAATTTAATTTCAGTTATTTTTCTAAAACTTACTAGACTGAGGTCAACCTCCTGTATCCCAGTTTCCACTGTAAAAATATAAACATTTAAACAGTTACAATAGTGCATGTAGATTTATGTTCTTTTCCAGTAGGGTACGCAGTGGTTACATTTCAAACAGCACTTTGCAAATACCTTCAGGCAGTTTGATATACACATGACATACATTTCTAATACATTCGTAACACAACCATCTGGTATACATCATGCTGATATTCACAAAAGACATATAATTATTTACAAAATTCCAGATAGCAATGTTGGCAGTATCCCCCTTTGTCACTCATTTCATTAAAGATAAAGAAAAATAATGAAAAATACAAAATGCTTCCATAAGTAGACAACCTCCAACAAATTAGGTACTGAAGGCAGCAAGGACCACAAAGCCTATACCATACTGCAAACCATATTGGTCCTTTCCAAACAAACTCAGATCTCAGTCCATCTAAAACTATAAATCCAATTAACTTAACCCAAGTCTTGAAAAATAAAAAAATACTACCAAAAACATCATATTAACATAACAAAACAGCTATATAACTCAGTAAAGGCATGTTCAGTAACCCAATTGAAAATGAAAATAAAAAAATATTATTTTCATATTGCTATAACACATTAAGACTTAGCTACAGCATTAGGAGACCCCCCCTCACAAACACACACCTGCATGCTCACACAGTTACAAAAAACATATTTAAAGAAAAAAAATACTAATACAATACTACATATACAGTACTAAACCCAATAAAGTATAAAAAAGAAAACAGATATATTAAGTATATGGAAGTCTAGAATATAATAATGTCTTGAAAAACAACAGCATATATGGGAGATGAAAAATATTGCTAACAATGGAGTTTATGTGACGTGCAATCATGATAAGAAGCAGCATCCCTTTACTCATATAGAAATTCAAATGGAATTTTGGAAAGTAATTTTTTCCCCTTGTCTCCTTCAACAACTATAATGATATGAAAAGAAGGAAATATTTTTTTTTCAAACATTCAAACCTATGTCACCAGGTAATACCTATATTATTCCTTATGGTGTTTGACTTCTTTAACTAACTGATTTACTAGCTTATAATGGACAGGATTTGAAAGGTCAATGATTTATTACTAAAATGACAGCAAGAGCATTAATCTAGAATGTCCAACAGTAGAAAAAAAGTGTTGATTACTTTGTGCTTTTTAACATGGGTTTTTCAGAAAATCATCTGGAATGCAAGTATGGGTGCAGGTTGTAAGAGGTGCAACATAACTGGTCCCCTTCAGTAGATCGAATGTTTATGGCTGAGACCATATGTTCGAACCTATAAAAGTCCAATCTGACTGACTGGAGAGCTCCCGTACAGAGCGGAAAGGGAAGATTTCCCATTTCCGCAATGCAGTGCGATCTCAGAGTTGGTATATTTAAATAAAGGGAGTGTGGGGGGTGCAGGACCCCCCCTGCTATAGACATTTAGTTTTGTGTTTTTTGGTTTTATGTGGTTTTATGTCACTGTTCGAACTTTTACTAGTTCAAACATATGGTCTCGGCCATATGTGGTTCGAACTAGTAAAAGTTCGATCTACTGAAGTAGATCCAACATAACATACCACATAGGTGTTAATGAGTTAAGCAGTTGTGCAGAGAATGCAAAAAGGTTCTGAGTCAAGGGATTATCCACAGTGAAAGTGGACATGACAGAGAAAGCTCAAATTTGTTCTGCCCAAGAACACCAGAACAGACTTTCAAAAACTAGTTTTAATATCTTATTGTTTTAATGGTATCACTGCACTGTGAGTTAAACCACAAGATTTTTAAGCTTGTAGAAAAACCTGCAAATAGTAAAGTGCAATATATTTATAAAGACTGGTTGTCTCACCTGCCATGATTTTCCCATTATAGGTCTACAATATAATGTGTCAACTATGCATTTAGCTGGACTGAGGTTAAGATGATGTTTTTCGTTGACTGCTTTCAATTACAGTACAATCTGCATGGCATTGAACTGCAGTGGTGGTTGTACAACTATGTAGTTAGTATATATATCTAAGTGGCTATATAGGGAGTTGTGTGGACAGAAGTCAGGATATATGCTTCTGAGTGTACTGTGTATTAATACTAGTGATCCGAAAAGCAATTTTGTTTAATTTCTGACAGGAAGTAAGAATATAGGAGGGAATAGGCTGTTTGGAATTTCTAATCACATCACATCTATAGATGTGCTCTTATGATCAATCCTGATTTTGTACATTGGATTAACTTTCCCAAACTATGTATCATGTAGTGATAGCCAGCTGGAATAACACTTAACATATGCAAGCAGAATGATAATATTTTACAAATATCTAAAATGGCATAGAAGCTGCTGATCCAGGGAAACATATTAAGGAGTCTGAAATATGCAGACAGAGGTTCTTCATTGCAATTTATAGGTACCAACTCCCTGCAGAGATTTATCAGGACAACTGCCTCTTGAAGCTGAACATCACATACCGCTGGTTTTAGAGATAATTACAGGGAAGAGTCTGGATGGAGGTATAAGCGAGGTACAAGTCTGTGGGGTATCCTTAAATTTGGAGCTGTTTGGAGTTACCTTGCTGGTACTAAGGGGGTATAAACAGAGTTATCCTGTGTGTGTGATAGAGAATGAAAAACGGTATCCACAAAGTTTTGTTGCTTTTAGTAAACAAACCTGGGAAGAAGCCTTGTATCAGGAAAATTTAATCTGGGTTTACTGAACAAAAAAACCTGACTGTTAAAACAGTTCCTTTGTATAGATTTGGACTTTAAATTAACATTTTCTGAAACAGAACTTGTTTCTGCATTTCTTTTTTCTGTTGCTACCCATTTTGACAATTTACCCCAAATAAATAAACCTTAACTTAAATCTGGTTTCAAGAGAATACTCTTTGCTACTGAAGGTGGTGCTGCGGTAGCTTTGTCGCCTCACAGTAAGACACTGTCTGGTTCAATTCTCAGCTAGAGAGTCTTCTGCGTGGAGACATGCATGAATGGGCATACCTTTGTTGAAGGCTGTGCATCAGGGCTGGTAACTCAGCACGTAAAAATCAACTACCAATCATTAGCGGACCGGAGTTCCGCTGTGGCGACCCCTAACCAGGAAAAGCCGAAAGACACAACAACTCTTTGCTACTGAAAATGCAGAAAACTACTACAATGTTTGTCAATGTGGCTGTGTGTGTGTGTGTGTGTGTGTGTGCGTGCATGAGAGAGAGAGATGTTTATTATTCACTTGCTGGCACCAAATAATATTTGATGGACATGAATCATGATGTCATGGTCTGCAATGTTGTTACCAATTTGACAGTACTGAGCAATAAAGACCACCTGCTGAACCCAAATGAGCTTTACAATGTACAGCTGTAAAACTGTGTTACAATCACTATTTTACTCACCTTGCATTGAAACCAGAGCCTTCAAATACAGTCATACCTGCAGTAAATGAAATTTATTCTAAACACATACATGGATTTCCAGGATGGAGTATTGATATCTCTTTAGTACCAAACATCCCTTTCTTTTTATTTATAGTAATGTTGCCACCAAGTTTAAACTTGCCAGACACATAATTTAAAAATGAGTGAACTCTACTTGATAAAAATAAAATTAGCCATTGCACTTGACAATCGAATATACAATTCAATTACTTGCACAAAGAATCTACAACTAAGTATCTATAATGATGAAGACTGCATACAGAAGTTTAAAGGTTAGCTTATTTAGACCTCTCTCTTTTGGTAACTGAAGGGTTATACTAAATTTCTATCTACCTCTCACTTAGATGTGCAAAAAAGTGTTTGCAAATTTTCAAATGTGAAAGTTCTCTGTGTCATCTCCATATACTCCATAAGCTTAGTGTTAACATTTAGCATATACTGCACAGCAGACTCTTTTTGGGAATCAAAGACCCCACCACCACCCACAACACATCACTAATAAGTACAGATGAAGCATAAAATGGATCTGGTATACCTGTATTTGTGCTACTGGGCTGATGCTTTATAATACTTTTTGTCTGTTTCTGTGTGCGCATACGCGACGCACACACACACACACACACACACACACACACACACACAGACAGACACAGACACTCAGACACACACACTTATTAGTGACACAGTAAACTGCTAAGCCAGGAAAACACCTAACCTATTGTGCTGAGGGAAAACAAAGCTGTGTAGACAAGATGGCATGTCAGGCAATCAGAAGCAGTCAATAAATTTGATATAGCAACTAGTGTGGGAATACTACCTCTAGAGAAATACCAGAGCCACTGCCCTTTGAAGAAGTATTTTCCTAATATCACTGTGCAGTTACGACTAATGAGATGGAGCTAAGACTGCAATTATGTAAAGTGAAGTTCTGAATGTATCCCCAAAGCCTGAATGGTATAACATCTGCTGTCCTATGTGTTAATTAGGGAATTGTAAAGTTACAGAAATTTTCTTCCATGTTGTTAAAATTAAAAAAAAAAAATAAAGAAATTATGAATGGTGTCTAAGTATGCTTTCATTCCAACTAGTTTCAAGGTGAAGCTCAGTATATTCAGTAAGAAAGAAAATGCATGGAACAAGAAAAACTGTGGAAAGACTCTTGTAAATGGGCTGATTTTGCTTTGTTATTATTCCCCTTGTTTACTTCAAGTAGCTATTATTTTCAGTGTAGCCATAAACAAACCATAACTGCAAACTGGAAAAATGGCTTCCTTGGACTCAATATATATTATTAACTTGTTGACCTAGACTACATCAAAGCACAGCTCATCCAGCCTGAAAAGGTAAGATAAAACTCCAGAATGGGCTTTAACATGAGATCCTAAAAGTGCAAACGTTTGACACTCCTGTCTCTTCCATGTGTAGCATGACAAGGAAGGTAGAGTTAATGTAAAATTTTCATCAAGCTATGATTCGATGAATATTGGACTGGCTAGACAATGGCATTTTGTAAATAAATGATATATGTGTGCTTGCACGCATGTGCATGGGTACACACATAGAGTAACATATTTTGTTATGCTTTGAGCACATGCCAAGATGTTTTACAATAAAGCTGGAGTTACCTTGTAGAGGAGGCAGGTCTGTGAAGGAAAATATAGAATTTTTCCCAAAGCAAGCAGGAAGGGGTCCAGAAATCAAGTCTGAACTAGATGAATTTAGAGTACTAAACAGTACTTCTACATTATTACAGATTACTGAGGTGATAGTTTTAAGAGCAGTTTCCATAGATCAAGAATAAACTAACTGGGAGGAATTTCTGCAAGCTGCATTGGACGAATTGTCATGCTGCATTTGAAAAGTTGGTCACTTCTGTAAGGAAAATGAATTGCATGTATGATAAATTCTGCTGAAAGCTGGAAGGAATGGAAAGGACTGAGTTTTTTGAAAGTACAAAACTATTTGTTCTTCTTGCATTTAGTATCTGCTTTTTGTACTTCCTGGAAGAGTAGTTCACAAGATGTGTGTATCAAGATTTATGTTGGTTCACGAGCTGAAGAGCTTCATTTTGTTTTGTCCCGGTTACATTTTTGAATGGTATAAATTTGGCTTCAGGGTGGTTTTCTGCTGCATGTTGAACAAATGTATTATACTGGTACAGAATGTGAACAACAAAACTATATTTTTTTCTGCAAAGCTATGAACTGTAATTCTTTTTTGCCTGTACTCTTTCTGAAAAAAATTTCCCCATGTGATTCTCACCTAAAAATGGAAATGCATTATTATTCATGCTGTTTACTGAGATATTAACTGACTGTGGCATTTCTCCTGAATGCTAGAATCCTCTGACTTTTTACAAGAAATTGAAAAGCTATTTTGTGTTATCCTTGTGCCAATATGGGTATTTGTGCTGAATGAAATTCTTATGTCATTAGGAAAAATGCGTAACTGTAAAAACTGCTACAAAATCCTGTGTCCATAAAGGAAACAATGATTGATACAAGATTCAAATGGCAAAGAAAACAGTGTGTTGAAGACTGGACTCTACACTAAATGTACTGCAGCTGCCTCTGCTGATGTCCAGAAATGGAAAAGTTACTTGCGACTTTGTAAATGTTATCACAGCTCTTGAGAAATGATGTGCAGTGACAGATCAACACATAGTCTAACCCTTATAACAGCTCAGTGTCCTAATATAAATCAATAGAACCCTTCTTTAGGGCTTCCATAAACTGGCACCCCCTGAAGAAGCCCAGATTTGATTGCATTTTTGCCCACATAGCATTTAAAGAGTATGTATGTATAGATGTATGGAACATTGGCCTCTAGTTGAGTGAGCCAGGATTCAGTCCTCACACCCGATAGGGGACTCCACAACAGCTTATATGGACTTGGAGGGTCCTGATGAATATATCTGTGAAAAACTAAATTGCATATATATATATATATATATATATATATATATATATATATATATATATATATATATATATATATATATATAGTTGATTTAATGCATATTTTAAATTTGGAGTTAGAGCCTCAGTTACATGATGAATGAACATTTTTAGGAGTTCTCATTTTATAAAAATTTAATAAGGGATTCCCTAGTAATTGAAAATGAATGTCTTATTGTGGCCACAGACCTTCTGAAACTTTATTTTTGTCATACTTTAAACCCGACAATCTCATACATCAAAGACTTAGTCCTCACTTAACAGTCTCACTCTGCAAAACACTGCTTCCTAATATTTTTTTTTTGTCCGATGCCAGAACATTTAGTAAAGTATTGGACAGCTACTAGTAGCCATATTGTACATAGAAATTCAAGTCACGTTAGCCAACATTTGAAAGTGTGAACTGTGGTGTGTGATAAGGCTGAATTGTTCCTGCTAAAAGAACTGCCCATTGCCATTGTGCTGTAATGACCCTTGCTAAAGGTGACATTTAATTAGTCTGCTACATTAATTAAATCACAATATGCAAGCACAAAACTATCAGAAACAGACAACTGAAGTCATGCGTCTACATAAGGACTTAAGATAGTACCTTGTATCCCATCCAGAAATTCAAACTATTTGGGTCTGGATGGATAAATTGGATAAATCTGACACAGATTCCTACCACATGCCTCTGAGCCTCTGATAGGCAAGCTAACCTAAGAGGTCAGTGCAGAAACTGACAGGAAAAGACCCCCACATTAGACTCACTATAAGGTCAGTGTGTACAGAGTTTCAGACAGATGCAAACAAATCTCATAGTGAAGGAACAGACAAGAGCACTGGAACATAATCTTAAGCCTCTTCCTGCAATGGCAAAATAGAGACACAGAAAGAAATAAAATCAAAACTCTATAAACAGGGCAATTAAAAGAGCCGCTAAAGTACATGCTGTGAAATTATGAGTTTCTGTGGAAGAAAAAAACGCTTTCATGAAATACCCATTTTAGAGGATGTCAAAGGAAACCACTATTCCTGTTTGACCTGCAGATCAGCCATTTAAATTTTAAGGCCATGTTGGTGGTCATCACATTATGTAACTCTGCATAACCATAGCAGAATGTGAAACAATGAGCAGAGTCCAACTTTATAACCATAGTTTCAATTGTAAAATGACTTGCCCTACAGTGTAAAGAAACTGAAGAGCTAGTGAGAGACAGTTACCGGTGGCAAATCTTTTAGAAAACTAGTAATAAAGCTAACATGCAGACACATTTTTGAGAGTAATACAGGCATGGATAAGACAAAGGCCAAGATTTTTGATAACTGTTACTGTCCTGATATTACGAAGGAAATAAGAAAACTTTGTGCATCTTGACAAGAATTCAAAAGACATCTTATTTAGGGTTTTGGAACTCTTTCATTCTATTACCAATATTCCATTTGATTGACTAGCAATGGAAATTACTGGCCCACTTGTGAAGTCAAGCAGAGTTCATCAGTATGTACTGTTAATCTCTAATTACACAACTCAGTTTCCCGAACCATTATCCTGATGAAGAGTTAGTGCTACTATTTTTCTAGACCAGGACAAATTTCCCTGGTATGAATTGTGCCACAGACCCTTTAAATTTTGGGATTCTCTATCTACATTCAAGTTGGCTGCATTATGGGCAATAGATTGTACTGGGCCTACAGTCGCTACTCTGAACATAGAACTTTTGTTTTATCATTGAAATGTTATGTAAAGTAGCGGCTATACCTGGAGCATAACTACGTGTGATTTGCTCTAAAACTGGGATTATCTAGAAGAGACAACAGGTCGATGATGCAAAGTATATTATGTTCTAAAAGCAGACAGAGTGGGCTCCTTGAAATGAGATGAGAATTTAGACTACACAATGGCTAGTTCTGCAGATTGCCAAAGGAAAGGTTCAAGAGTCTCCAGAGGCTCAGAAATAAACCTGTTAACTAGAAAGTATTTCTAAAAAAATGAGTTGTTTTTCCCTTTTAATTTTAAAGGTATGGTATTGTTTCAAAGGTAGAACAGCAACAAATGTAGCAGTAAGATTTTTTTTTAATTATTAGCTTTCGTGCAATGATTCACTTTTATTCTAAGGTTATTTTTGTTTTTTTTTCTATTGCATGAATTTTTTTATTTATTTTCATATTTTTTTTTTCTTACTTCCTTTATTTTGAATGGCTAGTAGTATGGTTTTGGGAGGGAAAGTGTGTAGGCCAGCAATGTATGACTGGGAACCCTTCAGTTTAAATTTGATGAACACTGATTTTTTTAGTTAAGCGATTATCAAATGTATCTATAAATGCTGCAGGTAGAATAGGAGTTTTATTTTCTTTGGGATGCGTGACACTGATTTATGAAGACTTACACAGCCCTTAATGACATTTGCAAAGAACAGGCGTCCACTCTTTCCCTCATCCTATGTCATTCAAAAATGTGTAGCTCAGGATATTCAAACAAAAAAGTACAAACAGTGCAGAAGTGTCAGAATAAACATTAACCTGTAGAGCATTACACTTGATCCAGAATAGCTTTCTTCATAGCAAAACTGAAAAGCTGATGAAGTACTTCACTTGAAATTTACATATTTTAGTGCAATAAAGTAATTCTGTGTTACTTTTTTATTTTGCTTGAAAATTACAGTTTAAATGCCTACCATATTTCTGCAGTTGTATCAATATTTTCATAAACTTCTCCTCATTCAAAATATTACATTTCATGTTTTCATCCCACTACACTCACAAGTTTGGTCATTATCAAGCAGTGCCAGCCTATTTCCCTATGTCTACTATGGGACATTTTAGCAGGCCTATCTATACTCTGGTAGGTACTCCTTGTATTCACAATTGTTTTTCCAGATGGCGCAGCATAAAAGCACAATAGACTGGTCATCCTTAGCTATGGCCTTCAAAATAATTTCATCTGATAACCATCTCTTGATGGTTTCAGAAAATGTTTACTCATTCTCTGAAACTTTCTTGTATCAAAAAAAAAAAAAAACAATATAAAGCATTGTCAGTTAAGAGTCGTACAGAATCTTTTGAGACTTCATTCTTACTGTACAAGAAAACATCAGTGCTGAACTAGAAAAGAAAAAAAAACACAATGAAACAAAGGCCAAACTGTTATATTAACACTGTAGGCAACCTCAGGAGATATAATACAGTATGAGACCTCACCAATTGTCATGTTTAATTCATGTGTTGAATCATCTGAACTTTAAAATAATCCCACTTCTTACATTGATGTTATTATAACATGATGCAAGATCAATTCAAATAAATACCATAGGCGAGTTGTTTTAATAAACCAATCTAAAACAGTGGGGACCACAGTGGTCTGCTTGAGTAGAATATGGTAGATGATCAATATTAAATTATTAAATGCCTGAGAAATACAGGTTCCATAAAATGAGTTTTCTACCTTCTGTAGGATGCAGATCTTACTCAATACTTTTGAGAACTTTTAAACAGTATGATCATTCTACTTTGTGAAAGGATAAAGTTTAGAAATGCATTTCTATAACAACAAAAGAAAATGATTTAGCTACATTTTCATAGATAGAATACATAAGAGCATGTGACAATACTTGACATATCCAAACTACATACATTAAGGATATATGGAGATTAAACTGCAGTTTATTAATTATCAGCATTGCCTTGGAAAAACATACACTGATGCTGCATGGTTTCAGAAAATTGCATTATATGCAAATTAGACATTTCATTGAATTGTGCTTAGTCGAAGTAGGACTTTTTTTTCAAATTTGTTTAATCATAAGCTGCCCAAGTGATAATTTGCTGAAAACATGTGACACAAGTCTCTTTTTATGTGGGGTAAATATCAGTCACTATGCACTCCTGTATGCTGGCTGCACATAGTACAGCATCAGTACTTGATATAAGTACTGTGAGGTGATGCTACACAGTATTTCCTGTTCCCTTGAATGGTCCAAGTACTTTTTGTTGATATAAGTACTGTGAGGTGATGCTACACAGTATTTCCTGTTCCCTTGAATGGTCCAAGTACTTTTTGTTGATATAAGTACTGTGAGGTGATGCTACACAGTATTTCCTGATCCCTTGAATGGTCCAAGTACTTTTTGTTGATATAAGTACTGTGAGGTGATGCTACACAGTATTTCCTGATCCCTTGAATGGTCCAAGTACTTTTTGTTGATATAAGTACTGTGAGGTGATGCTACACAGTATTTCCTGATCCCTTGAATGGTCCAAGCACTTTTTGTGGAACTGCTATACCTGTACCAGTACGTGATGAATTAGTATGTTCCTTAAGTCAGCGTTGTTGCACTGGGATTTAACTGTCCTTTCTGCAGTTATCCTATACAACATAAAGATAACTAACTTTTCCATCAATACAGGATAGCTGAATATGGATGAATTGATCCTAAAAGGCTTTAATACTGACAGTGCATTGAAAGTACTGCTTCAACAGAGAAGAATTACTTCCAAAGTGTAGCAGCAGAAGCCTGAAACTATGATCCCTCTTCCCCTACATGTAGAGAGCTGCATATTTTGTACCCTACTTTAAATAAGCATCTTCAAAATGACTGTATATTAAAGCAAACAGAAAACATGTAGACATAAGCATTATCATTAAGTGTTCTGTTGTGTTAGACAAATCCAACCCAACCACAACACTTTCAGATTTAGGCTGAACATAACTATTCTTTATCAGCACATCAAGGACGTCACAAGAGCATCCAAAAAAGCAAACCTATAGCACTAGAACAACACTGGACAACTGCTGCAAATACAATTAAAAACACTCTTTATTTATAATAAACACTTTCATTCCCAAAATCAGAACTAACAAACAGCATACATTCCCTGGTTTAAATACTATCACTTGATATACACTGGCCAATAATCTGATTACCTTAATTAACTTTCTCATAAAGACTTTTTAAAACATAAATTAACCCTTTAAATGGCTCAGTTTTCATACAGAATTTGTAAATGCAGAATTGTTCAACTCTGGATGATTTGTGGCATCCAACCTTAACTGCCACTCCAATTCCCACTTATTTAACTTGATCTAAAATTAAAAACTTGAAGTTATGCTTTTTAAACTGTTGGATATGTCTATAAAGTGCATTTGTATACTTTTTATTCCTTATCTCCAATAAATGTTCATACATTCTGATTCTTAACTTCCTACTAGTTTTTCCTACATAACATGTGGAGCATTGTTCACAACTGGCTAAATATGCTTGAACTGAGTTGTAAGTGTAGTATTTAGTACTCTTATATTCCTTAGTTCTAACCTTGAAATGTTCTGCTGTTTTAATATGAGTACATTGTGTGCAATGTCCAAGTTAAACATCCCCATTCAGCTTGTAGTGTAACATTGTTCATTACTGTCCTTGTTCCTCTCTAACAATTTTTTAAAGAATTGCTCTTTCTGAACACAAACATTGGTTCGTCTCTCATTTTTGCATATAGTGAGCTGTCTTAAAAATATTCCAGTTCCTAATTAAACACTCACTAATTGCCTTGCTATCAACTGTGTATGTGTTAATACACATTTTTAATATCTCTCTAATACAATTTTCTTTTACAACTCTTAATTCATTGTGTCTATTCTATCAATATTCAAGATGTGTACATAAAATCCATTCTCTCTTTTCATACAGACTTCATTTTTAATATCAGTTATAAAATTCCCAAATAACATCTATTCAAGAACATATCCACCAATATTTCTATTTCTGTTGTAAATGTGTTTTGTTCTATCATCATACAGAATAATTGGACCACCTGTCCTTTCACCATGGCTTTCTTTTGAAATGATGGCTGCCAACATTTAAAATGAAGGTGCATATTCAAACGTGTGTTTGCTGTGAATGTTAGAAACATAACATGAGTTGGGGATGTTCTTAGCCATTTCTATATCTATATATTCTATATAATTCTATCCATATTAAAATTCCAACAGAGTTTTAAAAAAAAAAAATAGCATGTGTTATTTAAATAACATAAAAATTCTTCCAACTTCTCTTGGGTGTCAGTCTACAGAATTAATCCATCATCTAAAAAAAGTATATAAAACCTCCATGATTCTTTCTACTGACAGTTAAAAAAAATTGTTTTCCCAATATGTCATGACAAGATTCGCAAAACTGGGGGGTGCAAGCTGCCCCCATAGTCACTCCTGTCAACTGTTTGTAAAACTACTTAAGAAAATACAATTATTCTTTAAAACTTCCTCCATTAATGAAACTGCAACATTAACCTTGTTGTTCTCCAGTTCTGCTAAATGAAACAATTGTTCTTTGAACCAGCTTAAACCCTCCTCATGGGGTATCACTGAATATAAGTTGTTTACATCAATAGTTACAGAAATGCTTTCAGAATGGCGCCCCAGGTTGTTTATTTTAGTTAGAAATTTTCATGAGTCCTTACAAATGTGAGACATTTTTTTCAAACTATTTTTAAGTAGATGCTCCAGATACCTAGCTACAAAATAAGTCTTAGATCTGATAGCTACAAAATAAGTCTTAGATCTGGTAGCACTGACTATGGGTCTCTTAGGGGGGTTTCCCGTATTCGTATGTATTTTGGGGACTCTGAGTAGTCTTGCTATTACCTGTTTATTATTCAACATGTAGTCATACTTATGCTTATCCATTTATCCTTGTAATAACGTCTATCGATATACAGTCTATTCTGCAATAAGCTGACACGATTTCACTTTGAGTTAACTCAGCATATTCGTTCCCCCTTAATACATTGTTAATTTTAACCTTATAATCAGAACCATTCATTATGACTAACCCATCCCCCCTTGTCTGGCTTCATGATCCTCAATTTTGTATCAGTACAAACCTCAAGCAGTTTCACTTCCTTATTATTCATATTAATTCTTTGCTTACATGGTTATTATATTTCTTATTTCATATTCACATACCCTTTCATACATTTGAACATGACTGTTTAGTCTAGGGTTAAATCAACTTGGTCTTTTAGGTATATTTGTATTCAGAAAATCATTAGTGTCAGAAAACCAGAGCAACAAGTTCCGATTCCAGATGAACATTTTTAAATCAATAAATCAACTATGTTCGTCCTCTTAGAAGGTATAAATATTTGGCTGTTAGACAAAATGGCAGCATATGTATTAATACGTTTATCTGAAAAACTGTATATTTTAAAGCATTTTGAAGAATTTAAAATCAACTTAACTGTTTGAATGTCCCTAGTACCAGTCATAGTTCTTACTTCCTGTATTTGTTGGAATTGAGATAATTCTGTTTTGGTATGGCTCCTTGTTGACTGTAATAATCCACATTGTTCTGAAAATTCTCTAATTTCTTTCTGCTGTCTATTTTGCACCCTCTCCAAACATTTCAACTCTAAAGGGACTATTACTTGTTGAACATTGTTATTATTTATTTATTGGCATATGTTGACCGGGAAAGTCCACTAGGTTAGAAACCCATTTTTGGTGGCGGTCCGGGGAGAAAAGCTCCAACAGTTAAACAGACAATCAATATACTGTACAATTATTATACAGGAACAAATACAAAAAGCAAATACAAAGCTAAAGAGATGCATATAAAATATTTAAAATACACTTTCAATCACAGAAGAATAGACATTAGAACAGTAAACATGCTTTAATCCACCTGAGAGTAGTCAAAGAACATTAATAACAGTGACGCATATCATAGGTAGGAGTAATAAAGATTCAGAGAAGAAGAAAAGATATAAGAGAGTGCTCCTACTTTGTAGTCCCTTATTGGTTATTCATTGAGGGTGTGTGGGGGTTGTTTTAACACAGAATTTATATATATAGAATCATTAAGGGTTCATTTATGTCTTACAAAGTCGTTGTGAGAAGGTTAATTAAGGTGTTCTGATTATTGGCTGATGCATATCAGCATTTAAATCAGAGAATGTATACTGTTTGCTAGTTTTGACGAAGTTCCTTGAAAATTTGTGAATGAAAGCATTTAACTATTGTTAATAAAGAGTATTTTAATTGTATTTGCAGCAGTCCAAGTCTCATTCCAGTGTTATGGGTTTGTTTTTTGGATAAGTTCATTTTTTCCTGTGGAGTTCCAGTTTGTTCAAGACATCACAAGATCATACACAAGGTCAGTCAAAAGTACAGTCACCTGACAAGATGTAGTATTGAGATGAGGGCTAGGCATTTACCCATGCTCAGTCATTAAGTACAGTCACCTGCCAAGATGCAGTACTGAAATGAGGACTAACATTCACTGCCTAATTTATGTCTGAGAAGTATGCCAGTAACATTTTCAACTATGTTGCTTACATTGCAGGAGAGGACATTTTCTCAAAAACATCAGTTCAAAGAAGGATATTATAACTGATATGTTATCATTATATTATAATCAAAATCAGTAATTTGCAGGGCAACCATTACCCCAAGTACCCACTTAGTAGTAAGGGACTTGGTTTCACAAGCTGACTGCAACCTTAACTTTGACCACCATGTGTCTACTGTACTAAAGAAGGCTTTCTATACTTGGTTAGTAAAGGCATCACCTCGAGAGCAAAAGAGGTCATAACCCCTCTCTTCTCAGCACTAATTTAGCCCATAATTGTATGGTACATGCCGAATGGTGTGTTATACTCAAAGCACCTGCAGCAATTGGAGAGACCTCAGAGATTTCTAGCAAACAAGATTGAGAGACTCTAGCACGTGATACACACAGACCGACTTAAGTCCCTGTCACTTTATTCTGTTTCATATAGACTTCTTAGAGGAGACTTATGCCTAGCTTACAGAGCAATCTCAGACCCAAACCTAATGAACTTGCTGAATATCCATAAATCAAATGGGACTAGGGTCACCCATCGCAGGGACCTAAAGATGACCTACAGCTTAAATAAGACATGCTGGAGGGACAGATTTATCTCCCAGCAACTGCTGCATCTTTGAAATAGGCTATACCTATTCATGTGAAACACTAACTCTATGACACTGTTCAAAAGGAACCTGCATAAGTGGATGGGGCACCATAAATTCTTACCAAGAATAGCAGCCACAACCCTCCTGAACATGGGCAGTCATCACTAAAGGCAATCTTGGGTATTAACTAACATTTCTATGACATCACATTGGGATGAAATGGATAGGCATGAAATGATATCTGGGTCGATAGCCTAGTAATCTCCTATGAGCCTATGATCCTATAATCCTATTCTTTATAATGTGTTTACTAGTACCCTGCTGTATTTGTGGAAATGTAGGCCCAAACAACACCAGGGAGTATCATATTATTAATGCAGCTGTCTGCTGAGACTAAAGAAGATAAGAAAACTTCAGAAACAGTTGCATACATGGAATAATATTTGGTTTGGTTGGGCATTGTGGCATTTATGTGATCTGTGCTGCTTTATGGTAGAAGTGTACCACAAGGGATTACATTACTGTGTTTTACCTAACAACCTTGGCTTGAGAAAACGAGGTGCTTCAGCAGAACGTTTGTATCTTTTATGCCTTCTTGCCTAGCCTTAGACTGGGATCTATTCCATTCAATATCAAGTAATTTATATAGTAAGACTCATTTCTTCACCACATTTTTAAATACAGTCAAATTCTGGAAATCTTCATTGTTTAACTCAAGAAATTTCCTAAAATTATATTGCAAAACACGGACTTCAGTTCCAATGATTCTTTCGTTTTAAGATGAATCTTCAGTCTTTTCAGTAACAGCAGCTTTGATAGCAAATAAACTGTGTAACTCGTATAAAATCCCTTTTCTGCCTTGTGTGCCTAGTGTTCTCTCCATCCATCTGCTTCACTCTACAATAAGTGAACCAAGCACATAGCAAGTCTGACTACTGCTGCTGCAAAAGTTATCATATCCCACTATGTAAAGAACTTGCACAGCTGAAATTCACCTGCAGTTTCAAAGCCAATTTCCAAGACTCAGACTAATAACTTAATTTAAGTCATGCATTAGTGTGTTCTGTTTTGTAGTTTTGAAGCTGCTGGAAGGATATCCCCACACCCATTTGCTCACCCACACTCACAGGCCTTTTACTGCTGAAGGTGAAGCTAAATTAACACTAGCATATCTTACTCTTATATGTGTAATAGATCCCTGCAAAGATTCAGAAAACCCAAAACCATAAAATTAAATGCTGTGACTTAAGTCAAGTATTTAGAGTTCAGAGGCCTTGTCTTTGTATCCATGAGCATTCTACCTCACTGATTGTTTCTGGTGGCTTTCCACTGACAGAACTGACTGCTCCTCCCTGCATCTCAGCTTGATCCCCCATTACTTTTGCCTTTGTGGCTCCAAATTCAGAGTCACTTCCCTACCCTATGTCCCAAGTGTTCTCTGCATCCAGCTGCTTCACCCTACAATAAGGTACATTGGTTTCTTGTATTTTCTTAACAGTTATGGTTTATTTCACTTTGGTTTAACCTTGTACTAGAAAAATACAAATAAGATTTTTCAGTGTTAAATTCTGGCAGTGTTTTGCCTTCTGCTGTTAATGTGTGGTAAATGTATCAAGTTTCGACTGACTTTGTTACTATTGCAGTGTTACTTTCTGCTGTTTTGTGTCTTTCGGCTTTTCCCGGTTAGGGGTCGCCACAGTGGAACTCCGGTCCGCTAATGATTGGCAGTAGAGTTTTACGTGCTGGCTTGCCGGGCCTAATACACAACCTTCAACGAAGGAATGGCCATTCACGCATGTTGTCACACAGAAGACGCTCTTAACTGAGAATCGAATGGGCAACGTCTAACTGTGAGGCGACAACGCTACCGCAGCACCACCACCGCAGTCACTGCAATAGTAACAAAGTCAGTAGAAACTTGATACATTTAATACACATTAACAGCAACAAGTGTTACTTTCTGCTGTTAATGTGCATTAAATGTATCAAGTTTCTACTGACTTTGTTACTATTGCAGTGTTACTTTCTGCTGTTAATGTGTAGCAGTTATATTCGCAAGTATCTACTGGCTGTTTTTTTACAGTAGGATTCAGTGAAGCCATCTGCTTGTTGCTCTTTGTACTGCAGTTACATCAAGTAAGTCTGTCGTGCGTTGCCATCTGGCTAAGTGTTGTTGGAATGTTTTTTCTTCTCTCTGCTAATCTGTAGTGCACATATGTTTATGTCCATATATGCTACTACTCACTTCTACTGAAGGTTTCTATTGTAATACCAGAGTTTGTTTTTATGAACAGCACAGTTACTGGTTAGTGTAGGCGATTTTGCTAATATATGAGAGTTTATGTTTGTGAAGAGTTTTGTCATTGGCTAGGGTTGCTTATTTTTTCATATATGTTACACACACTAGTTGCCTTTAAATATCATACTTTCAGACTGCATGTTGTGTAGCAGAGTGGGAATAAACAGATAGGCATACTACCTGTCCCTCTAAATTCTGTAAACCTACATCTCAGTAACCTCTCACTTCCATTTAAATGCATACCTCTTGTTAGTTTAGTTTATTTTTCTTTCTGTAATTCCATACTGTGGAAGCCACCATTTTTGTTTTTAGTAAACCTGTACTTGCATACCTACAAATGTCTCCTGTTAGCTTTCTTAGTTTCCTGTTTAAAGGCTAGAAAGCAGAAGTGCACAACTGTGAAATATAGTACACTACCCTTGTTTGCCAAACATTACTTAATGTGGCTGAGTACAGACAAATAGTAATGTACTTGTCTACTTCAGCCATCAAGGAATCCTTATTAAATTTCTCTCTCTTTCTCTCCCAGTGAGCCAGGCACATAGTAAGTCTGACTACTGCTGCTGCAAAAGTTATCATATCCCACTACATAAAGAACTTGCACAGCTGAATTTCACCTGCAGTTGTAAACATTCTCAAGGAACGATACATTGAGCTAAATCTTTGTAAGGCAATTTCCAAAAATCAAACTAACTTAATTTAAGTCATGCATTAGTGTGTTCTGTTTTGAGTATCAAATCTGCTGAAAGGATATCTCCACACCCATTTACTAATCCACACTCACAGACCTTTTACTGCTGAAAGTGAAGCTAAATTAACACCCTAACATATTTTACCAGTGTAATAGATCCCTGCAAAGATTAAGAAAAGACCACAACCATAACATCAAATGCTGTGACTCAAGTTAAGTATTTATAGAGTTCAGAGACCTTGTCTTTGTATCCATGAACATTCTATCTCACTGATTGTTTCTGGTGGTAAACCATCTGGGTGGGGTCTTCCCACTCCATTTGCTTCACTTACTCCACTCCCCTACCCTGCCCTCATATCCCACCTGACCCCAGCATCTCTATTCATATCCCAAGCAAACCACTCCCCCTTGCTCCTATGATCCAATAATATACAACTCTATCTTGACCACACCCACATTTCATTCACTCCTTACCTACTTTTATTTAACCAAACGTATCTACTTTCCCTTACATCCGTCACCTTGAATTCTCATTCCCCTACTATACATCATGGCATCTTACTGTACTTCACCATCACAATACAAACACCTCCTCTGTCTATCTTACATTAACGCCTGGCTTACCACCCTCTCTTCTACTTTACACACAAACTAACATTGCACCATCATTTTATTACTGACCAATAACATCTCCTCTACCCCTCATTATCACAAACCACAATGTAAAACATCTAACCACATTGTCAAAGCCGACCCTGAAGTCAAAACATTTCCAACATCTCCTTAAGCTGCTTACATATCACTAGATAATATAAATCTCTATTTACATCTGATAGTACATTCTAACTCTTAAATATCACTTTTTACTACTTTTAAACCCACCATCACTCACCCTCTTCCTAATCTGCATAACCTCTTTACTCTTAATTCTCAACCTCACTGCAACTATTTCCTTGCATAACCTCACAAACCAAATCACATTAACAACCTCCTCCAACCATCTCCCCAATAAACAACACAGCTTCTCAAATATATCCTCCCAGCTTTTCCTCTATACCCTCCCATATTATTCAAGCCACAGATTGGCCTCCTCACCTCGTATGAAACCACACTTTATACCATCACCTATGAATAACAAACATTTCCCATGGAATTCATTCCTCATTAGCTATCTTCTTAAGTTGGGAAACATACATCCTAACCAAGGCCCATCCTTTAATCCTAACCACAAGAGTAACCCAAAGACTTAAACATACTTGCACTAAATCTCAGAAGCATATGTAATACAACAGCCCCACTGCATGCCTAGATTGAACAAAATAAACCTGACATACTAGCCCTGACCAATACATGGCTACACCCCAATGTAAAAGACTCAGAAATAATACCTCCAAACATGGCAATAACCAAAAGACATAGATCTAAAAAAAAGAGGGGGTAGCCATTCTATATCCCTCTACATTCAACATCACACCCTACACCAGTAATATACCCATCTTTTCTGATGCTGAGGTAATAATCTCTTTTTTGAACCTCAACACATCAAAAAGGATTTACATAATAGTAATATATATCCCACCAGGTCACAATATTCCAGTGCTGGAAAATGTTTTATCATGGACATCACAAACAATAATCGTAGGAGATGTAAATATAGATTGGCAAACCACAGCTTCCAACTCCCTCACAAATAGTATAAATATGTATGTTTTTTTTCTCCACTTATCAATATTCCAATAAGATACAGCAAAGACCTTACTTGCCAATCCACCCTAGACTGGATCCAAGTATCCAACCCAACCAGTTACCTCTCTTCCAGTACACTGTCTAGCTCCCTGAGCAATCATCTTCCAGCTTATTCCCTTAGAACAAACTCCCAATAACTAACAGTACACACTGTAAAATCAGTTAGGAACTCAACTAATTTCTGTCAGCATAAATTCAACAATCTCCTACATGAAATATATTGGGCACCCCTTAAATGACTACCCCTTAATGCTGCTGTGCTATACTTTAGTAACACCTTCCTTTACATACATAATACACTAGCTCCCATTCATTTGAAAAGAAGCAAAAAGAACTCAGCACCATGGCTCTCTAAGGAATGTAAATAACTGGTGAAGCAAAGGGACCTAGCCTGGATAACCTGGAAACTAAACAAAAATGAACAAAATCATGTCAATTTCAAAGCACTACATAACAAAGTAACAAAACTAATTAGAGATAAGAAGTCATATTATTCCAGCATAAAATTAACCCCAATAAATTTTGGCACTCATATCTTCTCTACTTAACCCTGGAACAAACAGTGCACACACCTTATCACCTGATACTCCTCCATCACAAATAGCTGAAAACTTTAAAAAGCACTTCATAAAATCAATATTAGATCAACTAACACCCCTAATGCTGAACCCCCCACCCTTCAACATATTCAGACACCAACCCTAGACCATCAACTACTTCTAACCCCCTACTCACCAAAATATCATATGGACCCAATTCTCATTTCAGCCCATACCCACTGACACCATTAAGAAACTGCTACAAAAACTAAAATCCTGCTCTGCCTCAGCTGATAATCTTCCACCACATTACCTCAAACTGACTGCCAACTCAATCGCCTACCCACCAATATCCTTATAAAGAGGTCTTTATCTGAATCAGAAGTACCTATCATATGGAAACCATCTCACATCACTCCAATCCATAAAGGAGGCAACTCTTTTGAACCATCCAATTTCCATCCTATATCCATCTTGTCACCCATATCCAAAATTTTTGAGAGAGGTATCCATCAGCAGGTAATGCAATACTCATTACAAAACAATCTCAAACAAAACTCATCATGACTTCCAACCCAGCTAGAGTACAGCAGCTCTATTATCCTTTACCTACACTGTGAATAAGGCCAGAGATGCAGGATGCTATACAGCCCAATTTTTTTCCTTGATCTCTCCAAGGTCTTTGACACAGTGTCTCACCCCTTACTACTGAACATGCAGTCTAACTTGGGCTTCTCAGATAACACAGTAAAATGGTTTCAGAGCTACCTCAAGGATCGTAAACAAGCAGTGAAATGGTCCAATGAACTCTCTCCCTTTCTGCATAACCTTACTGGAGTCCCTCATGGCTCCATTCTCAGACCCCTACTCTTCAACATTTTCACAAACAACCTTCACACTGCCTCTCACCCTGGAGCCCTCATTCAATATACTGATGATTCCATCATAATCTGTACTGATCAATCACTACCAAAAATACTTTCAAAAACTAAACATTCCTTTACTGCAGTCAAATCCTGTCTAGAAAATTCCCAACTCTTTCTTAAGCCAAAGAAGACTAAACTAGTACTCTATCACCCCAAAAGCATCTCACTTGTCACTGATCATTTCAACATCCTTGCATCTGACAACACTATCATAAAAATAGTGCAGGAAGCCAAACTTCTAGGAGTTATCATCGACAAACTTTCAATTGACCCCCATATACAGAAATGTAAAGGAAACTTACCAAAAACTGGGACCGTTATATAGAAACAAACATTTCTGTAATGCAGCAACCAACCTACCTTTGCAAAAACATTTTTACTTCACTCCTTTCTTTACAATGCTCGTAGCCTAAATGACTTACAAACTTCTACTCTAAGCAAGTTGGAACAGTGCTACAACACAGTTGCAAAGTTTGCCACAAACTCTAAATATCATGTACACCACTGTAATCTGCTGCTAGAACTAAACTGGCTTGAACTCCCCGACCAACTTGCCTTTATTCAGCTATTCACCTTGTACAACCTTATTTTCAAGCCTACTGCCCTGCAATAGCCAATCTAGTCACACCTTACACACCAAATCGATCCCTGCGATCAGAAGACAAAATCTCTTTGCTATTTCAAAACCTACAAGAAAACCAGGTCGCTCTCTGTATTCATACTCTCTATACTTTGGAATTCACTACCTCTGGCTACCAGGTCTACACCTGGCCTAACCCATTTCAAAGTCTCTCTAAAAAATCATCTCAAAATACATGGCTCTGCTCCTGCATAAAGTCTGCCTAATGCTCAGGTCTTCCTATTCTTCCATGTTAGCCTCATCCTCCTCTTCTGTCACATTTCACTCCCTCATAGTCTACAAGATCCTAAGGCTCTTCTAATGCCTTCTCTGTTTCTATACCATATCCTTAAGCTACTGCTCAGACTGTAATGCCTCTATTCTTCTTAACTCTCTCACTATCTTTCGGGATCACCAACCTTCTGGCTATTATTTTCCTTACTAAAACCAACATTCTATTTTTTTCATGTACTATAACAGTCAAGGTCATACATTGCACTGCCTACATACCACTTTTGGACACGATTTACTCATAGGCTATGTATATGATTAGAGTGACTATTATTGTCTATAATGTTTTAACTCTGTAGAAATGTCTGGATGTATAGTATATAGTTTATGTTCTTTCAACCTATTTCTGTATAATATTTCTAATGTCATTTGCATTGGATTAGATTATACTGTATTTGTATTGTACTGTATGTGGAGCTTTTCTCCCTGGTCCTCTGCTGAAAATGGGTCTTGTAGACCCAGTCAGGCCACCCTGGAAAACAAATGTCAAATAAATAAATACAAATATAACCCCAGTCCATCATTTAACTAGGGTTGAGAAGTATGTATATTCTTTATTCCCATCTGGTTACAGTGATGATGACTAATGATTGATGATGATTATGATGATGATGATGAATATCATTTCTTATATCAAGGAAAACTACTTGATAGAAAACAAGTACTTCATTAATAATGCAAATTCTAGGTTATGTCTGATTTACCAAAAGTTTAATAAAAAATAAAACTTGTTAATTATGAACAATTTTAGAAATGTAATTGCAAAACAGTCCAAAATACCTTAATGTATTTGGTCTGTATATATTACTACATGAAGCCTGTTGAAAAACAGGAAATGTTGACACAGACACTTTATAAAGTCATATCACTCTGATATGAAGCTTGACAAACTGACCATAATCCTGTCAGTCAAAACACCCCAAGTCAGAAACTTGTTTTTTGACAGTAGTCTAAATAGTTGTCAAATGTCATAGCTTGAATGTTCTTGTAGGAAAAAATGCTGTGGCTTGACCATGCTTTTCAGAGCTGCCGAATTGCACAAGGTTAAACTTTTAAAAAAAATAAAAAAAGGACAGCAATGTTTGTATCTTACTTCTTCGCTGCTGGAAAGTGCAGTACAAAATCACACAGCTCTTCTAGGGCACCCCCACCACCACTATGCCACGGTTTCAGTAAAAGAGGTAGGTACAAATTGAGCAAAGCTCAGGAGGAGGCAGAATACTGCTCGATTATCAACGTTCGTTTCCAAACTGCTGCAATGTAAAGCAGAATGTCACAGCTCCAGACAAGACAGAAAAGTACTACAAGACTAAATGCTGCACTGAATAATTGTTTTAAAATCTTGTAGCTTATTACTCCACTGTTGTAAAGTACCTAACAATATTGTCCCAGACTCGCTCAGACCTTACCCCATATTACAGCTGAGGTTAGAGAACTACAGCTTTGGTACAGATCTATATTGCAGCTGTCTCTGACAAAATGCAAGGCATAATGTGACCAGTTCCTTCAGGAAAGTATACTAAAGTTGGTTTCTGTAGCTAGATTAGAAAACACAGTCACACACCCTGACATGCACAAACACACACAGTAAAAAATACAAATGTACACGCACACAGTTATGGAAACACAAACACACATGATTGTGTATCCACCCACACAAACCCACACAACATGGAAACTCACAGTCACAAAAACACAACAGATTTATGAGGCACAAAAACACAGCCACACACACACTAACATGCAGGTCTGTAATCATTTATGCACATTCACTGACTACTGCTTGGCTATTTTTTAAAAATACAATAAGCAGAATATTCCACTTTAAATAAACAAGGAAGAAATTACTTTTTGTAAAGTGTGAAGGAAAAAGTCCTTCAAAAATACAATACATGTATCGAGAAAATAAACTCTTTTCTAAGACCAGGGTGATCATTTTAGACGCATAAAAAACCTTCCAAGACTGAGAAGTGTGGTGTTGGCCCCTACAACATCCTTGGGTGGTTTATTATTTCCTCTTAATTCCCCCATCTCAGGCATTATTAGTTAACTGTTATACTCCACAACTATGTTATGATTCGTAGCCAAATTTGTAAGCTATTACCAGCACTCAGACATTGATCATATCCAAAAGTGCACAAAGAAAGTTATAGTTCTATCCTGAATTAAGCAATGTTGTGCCTCCTTACATATAGAAACAATTTTCATTGCAAACTTTAACCTGATTTGCACCCTTGCTGCACTCTGTTTTCTGTAACGTACTAAAAGTAAGTGAAAGCTAGTGGTTGTCTATGCATCCTTCACAACATTTAATAGATCCCTCTAAAAGAATACAGTTATCTGCTTTAATATTTTCCTTATGTTTGTATATCATAGTAATGAATATCTAATAATCTACAGTAGTTCACATATTTATGAAGAGAGCATTAAATTTACCAAAACAAATCCCTGCTGTAGTACTAAAATCGCATATTCCATTATCTGTTATATGTTTCTGATTCAGAGAGGAACTGTAAATGTGAAAACTAGACTGTGCTCATACAGCTGTATAATAATTTGGTAAACATCTTAGCATTAAGTCTGATGAACTGTTTGTAAATGTCATTTATGTGCTGAAAATATTGAATGTGGTGCAGTCCTGAGCCTTACACGGTTATAAACAAGCAAATCAGTGCTTTCCCTGTTCCTTTCCACATCACTGACCATCTAGCCCATGTTTGTCATTATGTGTGGATGTTTTCAATCTGCTGAACATTATGTTAACCCTTACAGGTTTACATGACTTGTAGTTCACTCTCTTGGAAAATGCCTTTCATTAATCCTGTTGTTGAGGTTCACTCGAATGTTAACTTCCACAACACATTTATCAGGTTGCAATCTGAATCTGTAAGAACGTTTCTAATAAATGACCACTTGTCATATTGTCCAATATTTACAGCTGGATAGCTGGTCACCAGTGAATATACATTGTCTGTAACTCCCGGCTTATATTTACAGAGTAATTTATTGCAGTGCAGTCACCCAAAATCCTTACTGCTTCCTGTAGTTTAAGTATATGTATACACTGTAGTTTTATTCTCATCTACATGACCACTTTTATGTCTTTAATAAACTTTCAAATGCCAGTCTTCTCATGTCTAGCACTAAAGATTATACAGTGGTGCTTAAAAGACCTGCATACAGCTGTCCATACTTAGTAATTTGTGCATGTAAAGTCCTAGTTAGTAATTTGCTGTGTGTATAAAGTCCTTGCTTGGCATGTGTGTAATATTTCACTGTGCATAAGTAGAACTTTGTGTCACCTTTGTTGGTACATATAAG
This sequence comes from Protopterus annectens, assembly GCF_019279795.1. Classification (NCBI taxonomy): domain Eukaryota; kingdom Metazoa; phylum Chordata; order Ceratodontiformes; family Protopteridae; genus Protopterus; species Protopterus annectens. Next base: position 383,347,074 of record NC_056749.1, read on the forward strand.
AAAAGTGCAGGAAGTGATAACTTTTATAAACAAGACCATTGGCCTTAGCATCTGTTTGGGTGTTAGCAGAGTGCTCACATACTTTACTGTTTCTCCATCATTTGGGTAAAACCAGTAAAACTGTTATTCCTGACAGATACTTGCACGGGATAAGTTTGGCTTTCACTATCATCTTTTCTATTATCACACAGGTATACTGGATCCAAAATCTACAGCTTGTTCCTGAATTATGTTGCTGCATTAGTTGCATGTTCCATATACATTTTTCACATAGACTGATTTTCTTGTAATTTCTATAAGTCCTAATACATGAAAATGCAACAAGCATCTGAGTTCAGTCCACAATGCACATACTGGACCTTCCAGGATTGCAGAATCACTGCATTTTAAATGTTATACTTCAATTCAATTTATTACTATGATTAATTTATTACTATGATTAATATCGGAGAACACTACTTCTTCTTTCGGCTTTTCCCGGTTAGGGGTCACCACAGTGGATTACCTGTCCGCTCATGATTGGCAGTAGAGTTTTACAGCATCGAGTTGCCAGCCCAGTGCCCGACCTTCCACAGAAGGCACACACATGCACGCACTCACACCTAGGGACAATTTAGAGTGCCCAATCCACCTCCAGCAAGTCTTTGGGATGTGGAAGGAAACCGGAGGAACCCCACGTGACCACAGGGAGGACATGCAGACTCCACACAGAAGGCACCCCAGCCGAGGATCGAACCGGAGAACCTCTTGCTGTGAGGTGGCAACGCTACTTAACTAAAATCAAAAGGGCTAGCATGTGACTTAAAGTCTCTGCAGAACATGTTTTGCTTTGAAGTAGCATCATTTAAGTGTTGCAGTTACATTAGCTACTTTTAATGACTGTAGAACTAAGCATTTACTTATATCCAGGGTAGTACAGAGTAACATATAGTGGATTTTGCTACTGAACTATATTCACTACTTTTTCCAAAAGAGTTATAACAATCAGCAAACATGCAGAGTGATGAGTTCATCCAGGCATTGCATATATACTGCGTGTTGTTCTAGAATATAGCGTGCCATTGCATCTTCATTTTACTCTTATACCACAGAAGTTGGGAAGTCAATTCCTTAAAAATAAGGTGATCCCTTTGTTTTTGGTCCTTTAACTGGCTACAAGGCTGACAAAGAATCACACATATATTTTCTCTTCTTGCATTACATATACATCTTACAAAAATGACATTTTCATGAATGCAGCTACTATACTTGTGTACATTGGAATAAAGGGCTCGTCTACTAGGTTTAAGTTTAGACTGCAGAGTTAGCATAGATGACAGATGTCGGTTCAGCAAAACTGAATTAAACTGCACAACAGTAGTTAAAGATTTAATCTACTCTTGCTACTTATATTCTTGGACAGCTTGTGACATTTATACTAAACTAAAGATTTTTTTATAATGTTTCCAAGGTGAAAGTATGATGGTCTTGCTGTACTGTTTATTCACTGAGGATCACCTTGAACTTTTTAATTCCCAAGTCTTTGAAATCAAGCCTTCTGATCCAATAATGTCAAATGCTATACTATACTGCAGTTACCATCCTCTGAATTCTGTTAATAGCAGAAAACTGCAGAACATGCATAAAGTTCATAATCAAAAAGGAGTTTGTAGGAATGCAATCAAAAATTATTTGCAGGAGGCTTTCCCTACCCACACCCCCAGGAATATTCCATCTCTACTTACATAATTGCATGGAGAAGACGACATATCTGTATTCTCCTTTTGGTTGTGGTTGTGTGATCTGAGTTTTGATACAAGTCTGATAAGTATGGAGGAAGGATTAAAATTTCTCATACAGGGATGCAGTGTGGCTTCCCCCAAAAATATTGTTAAAGAAATGCATCTTTTCTGTTATCCACTTGATTGAGTGACAGCAGTTTAAGGAATTTAAGTGATCAGTTTCAAATATTGCAGTCCTCGTTGTCTGAAATTTATTTATTTATTTATGTATTTCAGTTTGATGACCGGGGATGTCCACTGGGCTCAGGAGCCTGTTTTCAGTGGAAGCCCAGGGAGAAAAGCTCCACCTTACATAGTAAACATTAAGATACAACAAATTATAGTAAAAGATTAAAAAAATGCAATTACATTATAAATCAGAGACATAATGTATCACTCTGGTTACACAGCATCTGAATCATGTGATGATATGAGTATTTTAGTGGTTACATAGTATCCGGGTCATGTGATGGCAATATAAGTCCAATTTAAGGGAGGGGAGAAAAGAGAAAATAGACTATTTACAATATTTACATTCATGCATTCATGATAACATTGTTAGATTAAATAGCATCCAGGGTGAGCTAAGGTGTTTAGAAAAAGGAGTTTAGAAATTCAAGATGTAGCAGAGACATAGTAGGCTAGGTGGGGAGAGTGCAACTGCAGTTCCAGTTGGAAGAGAGGTAGGAATGGAGTTGAGATTTGAAGTTATCAAGTTTTCTGTGGTTCTTAATGAAGGAGGGAGAGAATTCCATTTTTTGGCTAAGGAAAAAGACAGGAGAAGATGTCCAGCAGGGCAGTTTCATTTGTGGATAGTGATTAGGTTTAGGTGAGCAGATCTTAGTGGCCTGTGAGGGGTGTATGGTTGTAGGGTGTTGGATAGTGCAGGGCATTTAGTAGGATTAAATAATAGCCTGTGGGCAGTAGTAAGTTGGAGATCGTCTAGATAGTTGGGGTGTTCTAGCCAGTTTAGTAAGTGGAGGGCAGAGCAATGATGGTAGGAGTATTTGGCTTTGATGGTGAATTTTGAAATTTTATTATAACAGCTTTCCATTTTGCAAGGAAGGTTGGTTAGTGAGCAAAGTAGATATGTAGTGGCGAGAGTTTGTCTTGTAGAAGGAGAGAGATAGTGGATGTTTCTGTATAGCAAGCCACGTTTTTGATGTGTTTTCTTTATTTTTAGGTGAATATGGGTATCAAATTTTAGGTGTTCATCTACAGTTATCCCAAGTATTTGGCAAAGGGAACAACTTCTATGGTAGAGTTCTTATGGCTGATAATTTGGAAAGACTTTTTATCAAGAGGGGAGGATTTAGAGGGAGAGAATAGTAATATTTTGGATTTGTTAGCATTTAGAGATAGGTGGTTTTGAAGCATTCAGTTCTCAGTGGTGGAGAAATCAGTTTGAGTCTTTGTTTAAAGCTCAGGGAGGTTAGTGGCACAGCAGATTAAAGTAGAGTTGTCTGAGTATTGTATGATTTTGGTATTAGGAATGGCAGAGTGGAAATCATTGATAAAGATGTTAAACAGCATTCTGCCGAGAATGGATCCTTGGGGTACCCCAGTGGGGAGGGAAGGAAGTTTGAGGTGCTTTTTCTCAATTTTACAGCTAAAGCTCTGTCAGATAAGTAACTTGAGAACCAGGATAGGGAATTCTGGAAGAGGTTAATGTTAGCAAGGTGGCTTAGGAGATGAGTATGGGAGACTGTATAGAACACCTTGGAGAGATCTAGTAGAACTGTAGATACTATTTTTCTAGAGGCACAGGCATGGTTGACTATATCTAGGAATGAGAGAAGAGAAGTTATAGTGCTATGGCCAAGTCAGAAACCATGTTGGGTTTGAGAGAAGTTGGCTTTTGGTTAGGAAAGGCATGAGTTGGTTGTGAATGCATTTTTCCAGAATTTTTGAAATTGGGGAGAGGATGGCTATGGGGCGGAAGTTTGAGATATTGTTATTTTTGCCACCTTTGTGGAGAGGAAGAATAAAGGCTGCACGCCACAGCCTAGGGACATAAGATTCCTGTATGGATCTGGTGATCAGGATGCTAATGCAGAGGGCAATTCCATCTGCAGCAATTTTTAAAAAGTGAGTTGAGATGTTGTCTGGGTTAGTGGAGCATGGTTTTAGTTTACAGAGAATTTTTTTTTTTTTATGTAGGAGGGTGAGATAGGTTTGAGTTCAAAGGTTGGGGGAAGAGTGACTGACCTGTGTGGACGGGTTATTATTTGGGAAGGTCTTAGTTAGTTCAGCTATAGCATTAGTAAAGAAGGAGTTAAATGGAGAGGCAATTTCTGGATCAGATTTACTAGTGTCAGGGCTGGGGTTGTTTTTGGTACCTGGGTTTAGAAGTGAGTTAATGGAGTTCTAGAATTGTTTGGGCTCTTTGGATTGGTTGGCTTGGAGTTTCATATAGTGGGATTGTTTGTCTTTGATTATATGTTTTTTAGTAAGGTTGTGGAGTTGCTTATACTTAAGAAGGGTTTTAGTCTGTTTATTGTGGTGGCAAATTTTCCAGTCTTTAAGTCTTTTGGTTTCCTTAGTTAACCATGGGGCGGAGTTGGTTTTTATTCTTTTTGTTCTTGGTGGAGCTAGGGAACTGAGTGCATTTAGGAAGGTTGAGTTAAAGTAATTGACAGCATTGTCTAGAGGAAGTGTTTTTTGAGTGTTCCAGTTTGTTTGTTTGAGGGTGTTAGAGAAAGTTGTGGGGTTGAAGTTTGTAAGGTTATGTGTATGTATGTATTGGTGCTGGTGGGGTGAAGAGTGGGTTGCTCGGTGGATGAAAGCAGGCAGGTGGTCACTAATAGAGTCTGGAAGGATGTCTGAGTGTGTGATGTTGTTTGGGTGGGTGACTAGGATCCAGTCCAGAGTTGATCCTGGGGGACTGATTTTGTTAGGTCTAGTGATAAGAGTTGGTTAATTGGGTAAAGTTGAATAGATTGGCAGATATGGCTGGATTCTGGTTATTAATCTTGTTCCAATCTATGCTAACATCACCTAGTATGTAGGTCGCTAGCTTAATATTAGTTGAGACCCATTGGAGGATTTCTTCCAGAGTTGTGGTATTGTTACCAGGGGGAATGTAAAGGGATATGATGCAAATCCTTTTATGATTATTCACTTTTAGTAAACCTATTACTAGTTATGCATTGTTGAACAAAGGAATAGGATTTGGGTATGGAATAATGGAGAGTAGATTAGAGAATATTAAGGCTATCCCTCCACCTTTTCTATTCAGGTGGTCATGCCTAAGGGCTTGAAACCCAGGGGATAGGATTTCTGAGTCAGAGATGTGTGGTTTTAGCCAAGTCTCAGAGATGGCTACAATGTCAGGTAGGTTTTGGTTTAGCCAGGTATGAAAGAGGGCTGCTTTATTTCTTAGACTCTGGGCATTGAGAGCGATTATGTTCAGGATTTTTTGGTTGGTGACACTGCTAGTGATTGGGGGATGGGATTAGTAATAGTACTAGGTCCAGGATCTAGGTGTACATCACCTGCTACGAATAGGCAGTTAAAAAAAGGTGGTAGTAGGAGATTTAGTTTACTCTAAGTGTTGTGGAGAATTTGACAGAGGTTTAGGAAAGGTATATTTTGTTGAGGTGGGTAGGATTTTTAGTTTAAAGTAGTGGAGTGGGTTGAGCTGCACTAATGAGGAAGATATAGTGTGGAAGTGTGGTTTTGTGGGGGGAGGATGGAGGTTGGGAGTGGTGAAGTGGGACTGAAAGGAGGGGTGAGAGGAATGGTGAAATAGGAGGTAGTGTGGTATAATGGGATTAGTAGTAGTATAGTGATAGAGGGGATAAGAAAGGTTTGTAGTAGTACAGAATGCATACTAAGATGGTATTTGTTTTTATAGGAAAGTATGATGTAGGTAGTGCGTTTGTGAGTGGCTGAAGTAAGGGGTGTGACTAAAGACTAAGTGGAGGGTGGGAGTCGTTTATAATTGATGTGTGATGATGAGAAGGGGAGGTGTAATATGAGGAGGTGAATGATTGGTGGGGTGGAGGTAGGGAAGGGAATTATGGTTGAAATAAAAGTAGGAGTAGTGGGGGTTGGTGGGAACTGGGGGTAGGGTAGGGGAGCGGAGTGAGCCTGTAGGGCGAACGGAGTGGGTAGAGCCAGGAAGAGGAGATGAGAAACAATCAGAGAGAGTGACTATGGACTTTGGCTGGTCCTGCAGTTATGGGTAAGTGTTGTGCTTGGGGTAATGGTAAGCCCCAAATATCAAGGTTTATTGAGGATCTGCTGGGGGACAGCAGAATTAGCTCTCTGGCTCTTACAAGACAATAGTACAAAAATGGCTTATTAATGTATTGTATTTAGGGAATGCTGACATCTAGTGGTCTAACGGGGTAATAGAAGTGTGGATAATACTAACTAGTTGCTTAAATGGAGTGTAAGCTTTAAGGATTCTAGGAGCATTACAGGAGGGGAGATAAACAGCTGCGGAAGGCTGCAAGCACACACGCAAGAGGTTGAGTTGCAGGGACAAAAAATTTATCGGTCACAGTTCAAGAGTTATTTTAGGCTACCTACATAGAGGTTTCCTTAAGGGTTTCCAGATGGCAGGTACCTCTCAGGATATTGGAGAATGGGCAGATCAGGGCATCCTTTCAATATCGAAGGGAGAACTTCCTTGCTGTTAAATTACAGAGAGGGCACCTGAGTTTTATGGCTGTAAAGAAAGAGAGAGAGAGAGAGAGAACAAAATTAGACACTTAGAGAGGTAAAGGGGGGGGGGTAGGTCAGGAAAAGAAGAGTGAGGAGGGTATACTGCAGAGAGGAGTAGGATGAGGGGGCAGAGATGAGAAAAGAAGTCATAGAAAAGTGAGGAAGATGAATGAGCAGAGAAGACCTAGAGGGGAATACTCAGATGGTAAATCATGTCTCAAGTCTCCTTATCAGCGCCATTCTTGAGCGCAAACCAAGAGCATATAGTGGGGCTTCAAGAAAGGCAGAATTATACTGCAAGAGGTAGAGTATATTTTAGTAGCAGAAATGATAGCAGAGTGGTGGCACATTAACAATTAAGAAATTCCACTTTCAAGTAGCACAAACTTTGGCAGAGAGAATGAACACCATCAAAAGAATGCAGGTGTCTGCATTACCAATTGCAACTAAGCATAAAATAGATTAGTCTCAGCAGTTGCACAAATACTGCAGTCAGCTGTATCGTATCAGAACTAAGCATAACATTGGAAAGTTTTGGCAGCTATACAAACAATGAAATCAGCTGTGTTGTGTTACTTTTAGTAGCATGCTGTCAAGATATAGCTAATTTTACATCATACAATTACTTAGCAGCTCTAACATCTAAGCGTTACACTGAATAGCTTCAGCAGTTACATAAATAATGAAATTAACTGTGTCGTGTTGCACTTAATAGCACGCGGGCAAGGTGTAGCTTACTTAGAGTCTGGCAAATACTCTGCAGCTCTAACAACACTTAATAAATATCTTGTTATGAGTTATAAATATCATGTAAATGGAAGGAATAAGCCATGGAGTCTGAGAACCGAAGCTCTAGCCTCGTAGTTTAACAGGCTGTTTGCCAGGATTCTCAGGGCTCTGCTTTACGTTCCTCAATTTAAATACAGCTAGACATAGATTCCCAGTACACAACATCACTAGTTATATAAGCCATGGATTCTCATAGCACCTGAACATTTGTATGACTGCCATTGCACTCATGGCACAACTAGTTTACGGACAGGATGGCTTTTATTTACAGTCTTGGGCGTTCCTTACTAAGCATTTGCTCTGGACAAAACAGAGTTTCAACACTTGTACAGTTTGAAATGAACCAAAAATCGAAACCTACCAGTGAGATGAGCAGCCAGCCATGAGACCGTTTTGTAGAGGTGTGGACGCTGCATGTTGTTTTTTAAAAATGGCACCACTAATGCCACCAACTAGAAGTAAACTTCGGGAGGAAGCTAAGGGGATCAAGAGAATGGGACTGGAGAAGGGGAAGTGGGAGGGGAAGAGAGCCAGGAAGAGGAGAATCCTATGAGAAACAATCAGAGAGCTTGACTATGGCTGGTACTGCAGTTATGGGGTAAGTGTCGTGCTTAGGGTAATGGTAAGCCTCAAATATTAAGGTTTATTGAGGGTCTGCTGGGGCACAGCAGAATTAGCTCTTTAGCTCTTACAAGATGATAGTACAAAAATGGCTTAGTAATGCATTGTATTTAGGGAATGCTGACTTCTAGTGGCAGAAGGGGGTAATAGACGTGGGGATTACACTAGTTGCTTAAATAGAGTATAAGCTTTAAGGATTCTGGGAGCATTACAGGAGGGGAGCAGGAGATAAACAGCTGCGGAAGGCTGCAAGTACACATGCGAGAGGTCAAGTTTGCATGGACAAAACATGTATCAGTCACAGTTCAAGAGTTATTTTAGGCTACCTACACAGAGGTTTCCTTAAGGGTTTCCAGATTGCAGGTAGCTCTCAGGATTTCGGAGAACGGTCAATTCAGGGCATCCTTTCCATATAGGAGGGAGAACTTCTTTGCTGTTAAATTACAGAGAGGGCACCTGAGGTTTAAGGACAGAGGTTTCCTTAAGGGTTTCCAGATGGCAGATAGCTCTCAGGATATCAGAGAAGGTCAGTTCAGGGCATCCTTTTGATATAGGAGGGAGAACTTCTTTGCTGTTAAATTATAGAGAGGGCACCTGAGGTTTATGGACAGAGGTTTCCTTAAGGGTTTCCAGATGGCAGGTAGCTCTCAGGATATCGGAGAACGGGCAGGTCAGGGCGTCTTTTCGATATAGGAGGGAGAACTTCCTTGCTGTTAAATTACAGAGAGGGCACTTAAGGTTTATGGACAGAGGTTTCCTTAAGGCTTTCCAGATGGCAGGTAGCTCTCAGGATATCGGAGAATGGGCAGTTCAGGGCATCCTTTCAATATAGGAGGGAGAGGAGTTATGAAATCTTCAATACTGTGACATCATCGGGTTACAGTTCAGTACCAGAACTTTAGAATTTTCAAGTGATCCCTACTCTGGTACAAAAGTTCTGCACAAGATATGGTCTTAACGTCTTTCAAGCAAAGAGGTCTGAATGCTGCAGTCTGGGAATGACCCTATGCACAGTATTAAAGACAACAGTTTAAAATAATCTTCCTGATTTAAGAATATGACAGTATCAAAAAATTGGAAGACTGATCTCTGGATTATTGTTAGTCCTCCCACATATGTGGTCCAAGTGTTAGCTAAAGAGATTTGTGGCTGAACTGTATGTTGTGGCAGATCAGAGTATATACAGAAGACATTTGTATTTTCGTACTATATACTAAAAAACTTCCCTGCAGGAGAAAATTCCTAATACATGCAAATGTCTTCTGTATATACAGTTTATCAGTCAGAAAAATTATGGGGTGCAGACACAACAGACTCAGTCGTGTTTTATTGCATGTAGTGTGTCAGTAGATCTATAATCATGACAAAGGTGTGAAGCCATGTGAGAACTGCTAATGAAGTAAGGGAAAGACATATCAGAAACAAACAGTTTCAATGTAGACATGATGCAGTCTGTTCTCCAGTGTAAAGTATTTAATAACGTTATGAAAATAATCCTCCACACAATGTATTTTTTTCTAGCTTTCATTTTCTGTTTAAATTATACGCAGCTAACTTAACAGCAGATACATTTCCCTCACAGCTGACCACAGACCAAGCCCAAATGTTATAAAATATCCTTGAAGCACTAAATATCTTGCCTGGCCTTTAAGCTATGCAGTCACCCATAGAAAAGTCTCAGCACTTTAAATGTCACAAGGCTGTTTTTATTGCTGAGACTCAAAAAAAAGAAATAAACCAGCATTTGCTGTATCAGATAGCTGGATCTGAGTTTTCCTTAGTTACTGGAATGAACTATGAGAAAATATGTACAGCAGCAGCTGTATACTTTTTATTTAAAGAGTTATCTGATTTTCATACAGAAGTTTTACTTTAGATAGGGTCCAGTGTGCATGAAGTTGTTTATGTACTGAACGTTATGTATAATGAGGAATATTTTTCACTTGAAAATGATAAGTGATTGAAGGGGAAATGTAAATCTCAATGGAGTTTAAGTTAGTGATAAAATGTTCCACACTGAAAAGAACACACATACTAAATCTTGTACTGCCTTTTATGTGCAGCAGTTTGCCCTCAGATAGAAATCTTCAGATTTCTGTGGATTTATATAAAATTGCATGCCTGCATGTCCAATGATAAACCTGCTGCACTAGCATTGTTTTCCATGTCTTATTAAATAAAAGAAAGTAAGCATTTGAAAATATACTTGGAAATGCAGACTGATATTTGCTACATTTAAAAAACGGATTTTTAGCACAACTAAGGATACCAAATGAACAGCGGCATATTTTGTAGCAGAAGTGCATTTTTTATGTCTCATTGTTTGTCCAAGACATTAAAGTTTGGGGCTCTGGCAAAAATGAGGAAAGAAAATTGGAGAGACTCAGAAACTGATGCTTTATATTCCTTTTCACTAACTCGGGCAGTGGCTTTCCTTCCCTTTCATCAAGATATGCACTTAATGAAAGTGTCCTGAAAATCTTGCAAATGTTCCTTACCATCTAGATCTGTAGTATCTAGTAATTAGTTCTGGTAACCTTTCCCTTCACATAACCAGTGCCACAACTTTCAGTGCTAAGCTTAGTATAGTTCTTTGAGCTTGAGTGTTGACCTTTTTCCAGGAATGCCTGTACTTATAATACAGAAATAACTTTTTTCTTCTGCTATATTCCTTCTAAAATGATTCAAAGCAATTCAAAATGCTACTAAGCATTACTGATTTCCAGGATGCCTTTTTTAAATCCATTTCCAACTTTTTATGTGGGAAAAAAATAAATTTGCACATCTCCTTTTAATCATCCAACCCATGTATTTAGATTTTGGATGATTGCGGCAGGAAATCTCCCTTCATCTAAAACATTAGGAATAAGCACAACGATACAGTAGAGATAACGGCAGTTTGTTTACGTTAAGACCCTAGATGACATTACAAATGGATACATATAGCTTAGATTACTTACTGATTACTACAGTGTTTCATAGATACTTTAGGACTTTGCTAATGTCCTGCACTAATTAATATTAGCACCCTTTTAAGTTGTGCTAATTGCTTTCAGTCTTGTATTCCTTATCTAACTTCCAGTATCAGCAATATATCATTTTTATTACCTGGCCTTTTAGTACTTTTATCTGTTTCTTGTAACAAAGATAATTCCAGATATTTGCAGTACTCTAGTTGGGGTGGTGGGGGGGGGGGGTCTAAAGAACTGTTTGAGAGTTACAATAGCTTATCTGTTTTTACTTGCTCTGCCAATATCTCTACACAAAATTTGCCAGCCTTCAACCCAGTTTTCCTTCTTTCTTTGTTATTACATGCGATGTGGCCACGATATGTTTATTTCAAATTTTTTTTTCTTTCAATTCATTTTTTTTCATCTGTTTTACCATTTTATTTTTGCATTCAGCTGAAATTTTTCTGATAAGTCTTTCAACCTTGTACAATTTTTTTTTTATCCTTTCGGTTGTATTTATTTTTAGTTTTCTTTTTCACACACCTTGACCCATCTGAAAAGAAATGTTTTTCTAAAGACTGCTAGGAGTGGAAGGCCAGGCATAGTGTGCACTATGAACATAGTTAATATATGTAATATACAGCTGATGTATTGTGATGCAAGCAGCTTCTTGATCAGTAATGCATACAAATTGTACTTTATGTGATACCATTTTAAAGGGGGTCTATGTTAAATGTTCGAACATCCAAAATGTCGAACATTACATGGTCGAGACCAAATGTTCGACATTTGGATGTTCGAACATAAAAAAAAAAAAAAAAAAAAAAAGAACACAGAAAAAAACACTTTAACAGTGTACACAGGGGGCAAGACCCCCTGCACGTCCCACACCCCCCTACTTAAATATACCAAATCCGAGACTGCACTTCAGTACAGAAAAGGGAAATTCTTCCTATCTGCACCGTACGGTGCCATTGAAAGTTTAGCTTCGAGCACTCAAAATTTCGAACGTTTGGTCTCGACCATGTAACGTTCTAAATTCTGAGCGTTCAAAGATTTGACAGGTACCCTTTAAAGGTGTTGGTTTTTAATGGGGGTGGAAATAGGGGGTGACTAGATGCCTTTACAAACATTATCAATGTCTATATAGTTTGAATGAAATAAAAATTATTAAATTCTAAAACTACAAACAATATAAAATTAAATCAGCCTCACTAATGAATGACTTTATATAACACAACAAGCTAATTAGACATTAGATAGCAAATCACTTTGCTGCAAGTATGCTACTTTCCAACACGTTTCAACTTAGTTTGAAGTTATAGCACAGTTCATTTTTCATAACTAGTGACATGTTTCTGATCTTCTATTATGATATATTTATAAAAATATTAAAATGGAGCGATGACTGCTATATATTTAGCATGCGTCCATTACTATTGGCCAGCCATTTTAACCCTTAATACCACATTAGAAACTGCTGCAATGTAGTCTCAAAAATATCTTGTCTGGTATCCTGGGACATGAGAACTCTTACCATTAGCTCATTAACCTGACTGTTGAGTGAGTGAGAAACTAAATACCTACATAACTAGGCAAAAGCCTTTCTACTGCAAATGCCCAGCTAAAGAATATTTGCTTAAATTGTTTTGAGGCATTCCATACTTTCCCTTTATAAGGGATTATCATGTCTACTAGTGTCATAAAGGGATTATGATGTCTACTAGTGTCATTCAGCTTTTCTCTGGCTAACACTGATGTAAACTAAGATGGTCTCTACTTTGTTCCACTTCTGAGTTTCTGCTGTTGGCATACAATGGCATTTGCTTCAATTTTCAAAAGGTCACATGTCAGTAGTGCAGCCAGTCAAACATTTATTGGAAGGAACATGAATTGATCAAGTAACTATATGCTTCCACTGTGGGCAAAGTACGTTTTAAATTCCAAGTGAGGGCAGTGCTGAATAACTCAAGGGTTCTGTTAACCAATCTCCACTCAGTGACAGGAAGCCAGCCAAGGTCATGCAGCTCAACAATCCTAAACAGAGAGAATCACAAAGACTAACATCATGGTATCTGGCTCCAAATGCATATTCCCAGTCATTGGTCCTTATTGTCTCTAAAGCAGCTGTCGGTTCATAACTTCTGTCTCTTTAAGAGACTACCAACTAGCATGGGAGGAATGGCCATCTATTTTTTAATTAGATCTGGTGAGGTCATCTATCCAATGAAGTGAAAATTCAGACAGATGAGATAATGGTTGTATTACAATGCAAAGTTGATAATCAAGGAAAGAAAGAGCTATCCTCTGGTTTAAAAATTTGTATACTCATGTTATAGTTTTCAGTTGGAATTTCTTGAACTTCATTCAACACCAACATTTTCTGAACTTTAATAGTGAAAGAAAGAAGGCAACATTTGAAGCTATGTTTTTTTTTCCACATTACAAAAAGTCAGTAACTACCTGTGTGGCAAATATCTTTGAGACTAGTCTGAGTTGGAAAGACTTTGCTGTTAGAAAGTCGACACCACACCTCTCTCAGAATTTTGCCTAAAATATTACAAAATCTTCAAACAGGAAGGCTTTCGGTAGTGTCCCGAGTTATCACCAAATATATGCAAATACTCTCACAACTTAAATATTTTCTAAAAAGGACCAACCACAGTGAAAAGTTTAAATATATTTAATATTAAATAATAAAAGAAAATGAAAATACTAAATGTCTATTTGCAGTAAACATCAGAATTTCTGTAACAGGAAGTATTACAAATAACACTAATGGAAAGTTTCAAACAGTTATGGAAAAACAGCATAATCTAATAGCTAATCTCACTATCTATCCTGACTGACTAAAATAACTACTGCTCCTACTTGTTGGATAGAGCAAGGCAAGATGGGTGAGAGGTCCTTGTTGTCAGATCCAAGACAGAATACAGAATGCTCCTGAGACTTCAGTTTCCTCTAATATTAAAATATTATTTCTGTACAGAATGACATCACATACATCTGGTCATCTGACTCTGTTTCTCACACTATCCCCTATCACTAGAAGCTACCAGGGTTTAGCACCTATGTGCTACAACACACACAGATAGAGCAATGCTCAGATGTGGTGCAGCTACTGGAAGTCATAAAACCATTCCACTCTTCCTACAGGAGATGCAACCTGTTCTCTAGCACAGGCATTGCATTTCTGGCTCCAGTCAAAACTGTGGGATAACATCTTTATGGCTTAACTAATAAAGTAATTTAATTTCAAAAATATTTTTTTCAAAGTCAGGGGGATTAACCTCTTCTTTCCCAGTATATGCTGTTACAAGGTATACATTTAAGCAGTTACAATAATGCATGTACATTTCTTTTCCTTCTAGTAGGGCACACTGTTGATGCATTTTAACACAAGCAAAACTCCCAAATTCAGTTTTAGCATAAGCATGTGTGCAAATCAGTCTGATATACATATGACATAATTTACAAAATTCCAGCCAGCTGTACTGGCATATGTTACAAACCCACTGCCTTACTTCTCCTGGCATGGCTAGCAGTACCTTCTATTGTCACATAAGTCACAATAAAATATAAAAATTAAGTGACAGTAAAAATGGGACTTTGAACTCTTTTCTGACAGGAATAGGTGGTATAAAGGTTAATTCTAGATGATTGTCACTGTTGAAATGACACATTAACTCAATGTGCAAAAATTGGAAAAATTGGTTGTGGATGCATGGATGGATGGATGGATGCAAGGAATAACACATCCATTGTTGTGTTATGCCCTTAGGATTCTATCCATTTCATTTCATTTTGGAAAAGACTTTAAAAAACTATAGTGTCTAGTTCTGACATCACTGCTACAGAGCAAGGGAGAACAGATTAACTTCCAGCTATGATTATCTGGAAACTATGGTGCTGACGTATCAAAACATATAAGTAACTGTACAAAACATTTAAATCTTTTTTTTATTCCCTTTTATTCTTACATTTCACTACCAACAGGAAGAAAGTAGAGAAAAACATCATCATCAAGCATACAAAACTAAATACATTTCAAGCAGCAGGGTTACAAAATAGAATAATACATTAATGTAATCCTTCTACATCAAGCGAGGGATTACAATTGTAAGCTAACATTTTATATCATAGTTTATCATCATCATCATAGCCAGTAGCTGGGCTACCTGCTAGTACCTTGTTTGGTCTCCTGGTCACTTAAAGTGAATCATGTTCAGCATTGTATTGTAATCAAAGATTACATTTAGTAAACCACCTCTGATAGGATTTAACCTGTGCATAATCTGTTCTCTGTTCTAGAGATTTTACCCATCGGGCTGTTATCTTGAAATGCTGGAACTATTCCCATTTCCCAGCTTTATATGTCAAACTTTAGGAGGGCTTGATTATGTTTGACTATGTTTACCCCCCCTTAATATAACATAAAACAAGTTTTTCCAAAGACCAGTCTTTTTCATCCAGCAGAACTTGCAGGGATTTTTAAAAAAGGGCAAACTGCTAACAATTTAAAAAAAAAAAAAAAAAAGTGCCCTCTGGCATGTCTTGTCTTCCATGCATTTCTGCATAAGAATTATGGGAATATTCTCATTAAAATTAGTCAGATTAAATTTGTCATTTTAACACACTGATCACCACTTATGTGAGTGTAAAAGGAAGTAGTCTGCAGCATTAGAGGCAAAGGTTGTGTGAGTTGGAACTTGTCCTGACACCCCGAGAGGTAGAGTTTGAGAACTCAGCTGGACATAACTTTGGGATTGTATTGCTTACAAAGTTATACTTGATAGAAACATGTTGATTTTACAGCTGCTACTGGGTCTTAGTCAAAGGCTATAACCTGATATTTTACACAGCGCGTAACAGGAAAGTCTGTAGTGCTGTTTATTGGAACAATAAGTAGTATTTGTATGCTACTGGGTCTTAGTCAAAGGCTATAACCTGATATTTTACACAGCGCGTAACAGGAAAGTCTGTAGTGCTGTTTATTGGAACAATAAGTAATATTTGTAGTTTGTGTTCATTTTCAGTCAAGTGGGCTATGCCTTTCACTGTGACTTTATGAAAAATAAGCCTGTGTTTTAAAGATGTACTGCCTTCAGTGTCTCTTTGAACTTTGCAACATGAATATGATAAAATTCATATCAAAGAGTGAATAAGGAAATGCATAAGTAAAGCATATCTAGGTTCTGATTGTCATGACATCTGTGTCTGCCCTGATCATTTAGTTTGTATGCTATAATAGTAAGTAATCTGTTATCATTTTGTACTTAGTAGCATGTAATATGTAACATTATTTTTTGTTTCTACATAATAATGAATGTGCACCACCATTTTGTATTAGAATGTCTACACACATACACAATAATTTTGCCTTTATGTATAATACAATGTTCTTGTTCAAAACAATTTTGTCACATTCTGAACATCTTGCCATATATATATGTATGTGGTAACTTAACAATACTCATTCCTTGCCAAAAGAAAGAGGTTTTGGAGCAGGTTCATGGAGTATATTTTATGTTTCTTTTGTCTTTTGTGTGCTATAAATGCAGAACAAATTAATGGAAGACACTAAACCAACACAGAAATCAAAAAGAGCATGCAATTTCATTACAGATTTGAGGTAACCAAATGATATTACTTTTGACAACATATCAATATTATGGACTTATTCCATAGGCTTTGTAACCTAAAATGCAACTTCCTGGGCACAAGATTCTGTATCGTGACTTTTTTTTTAACAAGAATGAACAAGTTAATTAATTATCCTTACTGTATTCATTTCATAATGTGTCCTTCTCTCATTTAGATTATTTGTGTGTAACATTCTTTTCTGGGATGTTCAATACATTTTTGATGCCATGTATGACGAAAGTACAGTTGTGTACACTTACCATAAATGTAGATGTTCGAGTGTATTCACTGTTGCAGTCATCACATTTGAGTTATCCATGCCAGGGTAGCCCTCGGCCGGCCTGAATACCAGAGACTTAGTATTTCTGCGTTGGTTGCTGTCACTTGAGGACTGACGTCAGTGGTATAAAGGAAGGCATCCAACACCATTGCATCAGTTTTTCTTGCCTTAACCTGTCAGGAGCCCCCAAAGTAGGAGGCCAGGCTCTGGTGGCAGAACCCCACCAGTGGAAAATAAATACCAATATGTCCCTTATAAGGAAAGGAGAACAACAAGGAAAAAAAGAGAAAAGGGGCTGGAGGGAGGGAAACCAGGACTTCAACAGTGAATACACTCAACATCTACATTCATGGTAAGTGTACACAACTGTAATATGTTATTCATGTTTCACTGTTGCAGTCTTCACATTTGGGAAGATTCCCAAAGCTGAGGAAATGGGTGGAGGCAGTCCAGGAAGCTAGGGGCTGTCTGGCATGTCTTGTAAGACTGCAGAGGTAAACCCTGCCCTGGATTTGGAGAAGAGAGGCAGATGGTAATGTTTGGTTAAAGTATGAGGAGATGTCCAGGTGGCAGCCTCCAGGATGTCCCTGGTGAGGACTCCTCTGAGGAAAGCTGCAGAGGTGGAGGCTGCTCTGGTGGAGTGTGTCCTTACCCCCCTGGGGGGAGGCTTGCCATGGTGTTTGTAGCAGAAATGGATGCAGTGTAGTATCCATTTGGAAATGGTTTGCTTGGAGATGGCTTTGCCCTCTGCCCCTGAAGCAAAGATAACCAAGAATTGATCAGACTTTCTGAAGGGTTTAGTCCTGTCCAGATAGTGTCTGAGCTGTCTGTGCAAATTTAGTGAGAGCAGAATCCTTTCCCGCTTGTTTTGGGGGTTAGGAAAGAAAGTGGGTAAAATGGATGGATTGGTTGAGAGCCACACTGGCCACCATTTTGGGCATGAAGGATGGATTAGTTCTGAGGGATACCCTGTCTGCATAGAAAATGATGAAGGATTCCACAGCCATGAGAGCTTGAAGCTCAGAGACTCTTCTGGCTGAAGTGATGGCCAGGAGGAAGGCTGTCTTAAAGGAGAGAATTTTTTGCTCTGCAGAAGAAGCTGGTTTGAAAGGGGGGCAGGATGAGCTTTTCCAAGACAAAGTTAAGTTCAAAAGCTGGGACTGGTGCCCTTCTGAGGGACCTCAAGTTTCTAGCCCCTTTGAGGAACTGTTTAATCAGAGGGAGTGAAAAAAGGGGCTGCTCAGTGGAAAAATGAGCAGAAATAGCAGAGGCATGAAGTTTTATAGAGGAGAAAGACAGACCACTATGTAGTAGGTCAGCTAAGTTATCCAGGATGAGAGGGGATGGAGTACTGTGATGTATTGGCCCCCTTAGCCTGGATCCAGGTGCAGAACCTTTTCTATTTATCTGCATAAGACTTTCTGGTGCTAGGGCATCTGGCATCTCAGAAAACATCCAGAACCTGTTTACTGAGGATGGCAGATTGGTCAGAGATTAGGGTATAAACCAAGCTGCCAAATTGAGTGTCTGAAATTGGGGTGCATGAATTCCCCTTCCCTCTGGGTTAGGAGGTTTGGAATCTGAGGAAGATTCCATGGAGGCAGCGGGGACAGGCTGCAAAGCAAGGGGTACCAGTGCTGTATGGGCCAGTCTGGAGTTATGAGAATGGTCCTTGGTTTTTCCTCCCTTATTTTGAGCAGTACCCTGGGAATGAGAGGTAGGGGAGGAAAGGCATAGACCAAAAAGTTTACCCAGGGGAAGGACAGGGCATGCACTTTCCAGGCCATGCAGTGATGGTCCCTGCTGCAGAATTTGCTGAGCTGATAGTTGGTGTGGGAGGCAAGGAGGTCGACCTCTGGGGTTCCCCATTTCTGAGTTATTAGGAAGAAGGTGTTTCTGTTGAGCTGCCACTCATGGGGGTCCAAGAGCTTTCTGCTTAATTGGTCTGCCAGGGAGTTGAGATAGCCTGGCAGGTATTCTGCTATCAGGTGTATTTGCATGAAAGAGGCTGTGAACCAAAGGGATATGGCCAGCCTCCACAGCAGGTAGAAGTGAGTCCCTCCCTGCTTGTTGATGTACCACATCACAGTGGTGTTGTCTGTTTTGATAAGGAGAACCCCTGGAGAGAGCAGGGGTTTGAAAGCTATCAAGGCCTGCTGCACAGCCATCATCTCTTTTTGGATGATGTGCAGGGAGAACTGCTAGGGGCTCCATTGGCCCTGTATGCACCTGCCATCCAGGTGTGCACCCCAAGCATTGTCTTATGCATCTGTGGTTAGGGTCTGGGAGGCGGGGTGTGTGGAGAAGATCAGTTCCTTGTTGTGGGAGCAGGCTGTTGCCCACCAAAGAAATTCCCTCATCAGGCAAGGAATAACAGGCAGAATAGTTTCCAGATCTTGAGAGTGTTGACACCAAAGGCTCTAACTACCACTGAAATTTTCTCATATGCAGTCTGGCATATGGAATGAGGAGTATGCAATAGGCCATGAACCCCAGGGCTTGCAGGATTTTTCTTGCAGAAAGCTGGGGCCTGGTGGCCAGTTGAAAGAAGTAAGCTGATATATAATCAGGCCTGCCAAGTCATGAACCCAGGACCCTGAACACCATAGTCAGAGCAATGTGCCACTACACCATCTGAACTATGCTTGGAGGGAAAGTGTCTGCTGAACCTAGGGGGCTGGACCTGTAAGAAATCTTTGACAGTCTGCATAGATTTTGCTTTTCTTCTATCTTTTTAAGACCTCTTCTGCTTTAGTGCCAAATAAGTTATCTTTGTGCAAGGGTGCATCCAACAATTTTGATTTGACATGATCTGGCAGGGGTTGATCCTTAAGCTATGCATGTCTTCTAATGACAGATCTAGTGACTGATGGCCTGCAAGAAGCTTCTAGGGCATCAAGACCACAGTGCAAAGTGTGTTTAATTACTTGACCAACAGAATGCATTATGTCCTGTAAATCTTTAGATTCTTCCCATGCAGGAAAGGAGGACATTTTTTGTTTAAGGAGTTCCAAGGTATGTTGCTGATACTTAAGCATATGGAACTGACAATTTAGTGCCTTGATAGCAAGAGTAGCTGAGGTGTTTACTTTTTTACCCCATCTGTCCAGTGCTCGGGAATCCCTGTGTGAGAGAGTACGATTCTTAGCTGAGGTTGCTTTAATCCCTTTAGGCCCTTGAGTAATGACCTCAGGGTCAGCTGTTGGATTTTTAAAAAGATATCTGTGTGAGTCAGGGACTCTGTAGTACCTATCTGGCTTTCTGGGAGCAGGAGGGAGGGCATCTGGAGTGAAGCTGGATTCCAGGAAGACATCATTCACCACATCTAGGACTGGGGGGATGGCTAAGGGCCAGTGTTGTGGAAGGTCCAGGAACTCTCTTAGTCTATTTTTAGACTGTAGGCAGTCTTGAGACTCCCACTGGAAATGCTCCTTTAAGGTATGCAGGGTTCCCCAAAGGGAAAATCGTCTGGGGGAGAGGCTGAAGGAATGGATTCCTCTGCATCAGAATCCTCATATGTGGAGACTGGCTGCATGTCTTCATAGTCAGTTGCATCAGATTCATCTGTCTCTTGTTCAGATAAAACTACCGAAGACAGATCTCTTTTCCTTTTTGAGGGAGTGGCTTGGCTTCGCCTAATCAGCATGATAAGGTATTCTGCCATTTTTAAGCATTTGAGACTGAGGCAAGGGTGCAGGTGCCCGAGAATGGGTAATTGGTTTCCTGGATGTGGTTCGACCCCTGGGCCTAAGGAACTCAGTTGTTTTTGAAAGAACAGTAGCCGTGAAAGAAGGCGTCGGTTTATATCGGGATTCGGTGTTGCGAAGGACATCCAAGGTAGAGACGACCTCAGGATTCTTAGACAAAGAAGAGTTCTGCGGCATACTGGACTCCGAAAGGGTCTCAGTAGCTGCCTCTGAATTAAATGAAGAGGGCATCAGGGGCTGTGAAAGCGCATACCTGAGTTCCAGAAGACTGACAACCAACTTAATGGAAGCATCGTCAGAAGGTTTGGTCCTGTGCAGTCTGTCTCTGTCTTTATCTTTACATTTTTTCAGAAGATCTGCTGCTGAATGGCTTACTGAAGCCATATCGGAATTTGAGGACTGTAAATGGAAATATCTGGCTGCAATAAGGGCCCGACGACGAATACTTCTGGTGTTCAAGCACAAAAACAACAACAAGGGATGTCGTGGCCTGGGCCTAGACAAGTGACGCAGTAATAGTGGCAGTCCCCAGTGTGGTATTTGCTTTCCACAGGTGAGACAATTATTAACTTTTTCTGACAAAGGTTAGTGCAAGAAAAAAGGATCCCCAACAGGGTACTTAGCTTTCGAAAACTTCAATTCGGAAATGAAACTCTGGTAGCGGCCGACCGGCACTCATGCAAACTGCTTCTGCTTTGGTCTCCATGGCAAGAAAGACTGATGTAATGGCATTGAATGCCTTCCTTTATAGTACTGATGACCTGATGTCAGTTCTCAAGCAACAGCAACTGACGCAGGAATACTAAGTCTCTGGTACTCAGGCCGGCTGAGGGCTACCCTGGCAAGGATAACCCCAAATGTGATGACTGCAACAGTGAAATATGAAGAACATCTACAAACACATATGTTCCGCCTTTTTTGAAAACGGTAGGGAAAAATGTGAAGCAGGGCAGAAACAAACCATAAAACAGCCTAATACATGCTATTTCTTAAGCTACTAGGAAATGGCCAACAGAAAAAATGAAGCTAAGTTATGTAATTGTCTTTTGAACTGACAGTACGCAGTGATGTAAACAAATTTTTAATAGGAAATGACTCTCTGCTACAGTTGATTGATTAGTACTCTACCACCACCAAAATAAGGTTCAGTAGGTCAAAATGTAAGACTCTTGGAAGGAGAAATGAGACAGTTAAAAACACTTATAGATTTTTGAATATTTCCAGGCAGGAAATGAAAAGGATAATAATTGGAAAGAGTGATATTCAGTAGGCAGAACAGAAGTTAAAAATCATTTTCTCTGTCAGAAAGAACTTCAAATACATTAATGCTATACCTAAAAACTGTACATGAAATACTTGACAGGTATGCACTCATAGATGCTCACATATATATGTATACATTTATAAACACATGAATATGATAGCAGAGAATTATAGAGAGATGAAAAGATACTGAAATAAGCAGTAATATATGCAAGAGGGGTTGAGGAACTAAAAACTTCAGATGGAGGTGTCACTGGATCAAGTTATGCGGACTGTTAAGAGAACTAGAATGAAAGTGATTTTATTTGGAAACAGAGCTGTTCAATTACTTTCTTTTTCTTTAAGAAACATTTAAACAGTTTCCGGCATAATCAGGATGTGGAAAGTTTAGTGTTAAGAAAATTAACTTAAATGACACATTAAGCGTTATTTACTAACTGCCATCATCAAGACAAAAAAAAAAAGAAAAAAATCAAGGAATTTCAGGTATACAGAAAGAAGCAATGGTATTTCTTCACACCATTACAAGTGCAAGTGCAGTGATGCATGTCACAGAAGTAACTGTAATAGTAAATTCTATAGACATTCTTTCAGATACATCTGCTGAGGAGGTGGATGGGAAAGCTACAAATTAGTATTAAAACAATCAGAATTTCCTGAATTCCAAAATGCGATTGTTGAACTGTGCTCATAGCCTGATCATTGCTTCCACAATACAGAACTCCATTTCAGTGACAAAGCACAGAGACCTCAGTGAGTACGCAAGATTCACATCCACCCTTTAATTCTGAGGCTCCATTTGTTATAACTCTATCTAAATATTATTATTTGTATTCAAACATCAATAATTATTTCAACTAGATGAGCTCTTTAGCTGGACTCATTGGTAAACTAGGAAGAGACTATTAAGTGTGATAACCAGGTCTCAAGCAGCACAGTGACCTAGAACACAGGGCCCTCATTTCAATACGCAGGAACAGCATAACTTAATTCATTCATTAGAACATGGTAAGGACCTGCTTCTTCTTGGTTATATTGCTGCAACCTGTAAATTTGACCATGTTGTTTCCACAAAGATTCACCTTAATGTTTCATTCTCATGTCTGTTTATTTTGGAGAGGACTATAATCTGCAATATAATTTTGTTCTTCATTCCCTTATCATAAAACCGGACTTGCATTAACATCTCCATGTCATCTACACTCCATAATGAAATCAAAGTATTGATACATAAGGATGGTTTTGTTGCAATACATTAAATTTTATTAACAGAATAGTGATGCCAGTGAATTATTTCAACTGCCTGCACAAACATATGGCTGAGGATGTAAATACATACAGATACATAGACACATGTCAGTGTGTGTGTTTGTGTGTGTGTGTGTGTATGTATACATATATATATATATATATATATATAAACACACACATATATATACATATATATATATATATATATATATATATATACATATATATATATATA